>NC_027748.1:7395577-7397959 GCF_000695525.1 Brassica oleracea var. oleracea
GTTAAATATTCAGATGTCGAGATTTGAACCCTCAGATTACTCTGCCCTAAATCTCTCTGGAGATAATTACCTAGAATGGGTAAAAAATACTCTTGTTGCCCTGAGATCCAGAGGACTCGGACAATGCATCAATGAGTACAATGATATCATTGACAGTGAAAGGCATAGAGCTATAACGATTATTCGTTATCATCTCACTGAGGAACTAAGAGACCTGTATCTCCATTTTGAGGATCATTGTGACCTTTGGATACAGTTAAGGAAAAGGTTCAAACCGGTATCGTGGCAAAAGGCCAACCATGAATGGGAGATCCTCAGATTTCAGGATTTTGAATCTGTGGACAAATATAATTCAGCTCTGATGGATATTGCTTATAGTCTTGAACTATGTGGTGAAAGGATAACACATTATTCTTTACTATACAAGACCTACTCCACATTCCATCCAAAGGATGTGCTGTTGTTACACACGGCTAAGAAGTTCACCACTTATAATGACCTTTTGTCGTATCTTTTGGCTTCTGAACAAAGAAAGTAGAAAATCAAAGATACCATCAACAGATTTGACAAGCTTCAGAAAAGATACATTGAGCTAAAGAATAATGAGATGATGCCTCCTATAGCTGATGAAGTGAAGTTGAGCGCCATATGGCAAAACATGCATTGTGAAGGCCATATTATATAATTGTCTTTTGACATTCTCATTTTCATGTTTCCTGAGTTTATGTTTCATGAATTGCTTTGATACTTTGCTTTATACACGACTTCATTAATAAAATGAATTGCTTTGAGTTCATGCTCATTATCTTATTCAAACTGTTGTTGTTTGATAAGAAACTATATCTATATGCCTTTATTGTGCCAAGATAAATATGATTGAGGATTAATACCCCAACTCACTTTTCCAAAGAGTTCAAAGAAGCCTTTGACAAATGGCACGACATGCTCTGTCATCCAGGCTCAACTGGACATTCTTTGAAAGAAAGGAAAAGAAGCTCGACCACGGCTTTGCCTAAATGGCATTATATTCACCCTATAAAATCCATTGAATTAAGAGGAAAAAATGGTTTCCAACAATGGACAAAAGGGAATAAGAGTACCTAAATAAAAATCGCCTAAGTGGTCGAAACTACATTCTCTATTGATCTAGTGATCAATATGATATTAGGCAAATAGCCAAGGTAATCATGTTTGATTAACCCATGAAATTTATCACTTAGATGGCATTACCATACTTAGCCATTCGGATTATGATGCAAATATTTAAAAGGACACAAATGTTATCCCATAAGATCTCACGTGTGTGCAATATATCTACGCACAAGGGAATTTATTGTCCCAAGCACCACGAATTTGAGTATGTTCATGAGGGGCAGTGAGGACAAATCCCATGATACATGACCATACTAAAATTCGTGAAACATGGTCCACAACCATATTACATATTGGTTGAATTTGATATAAAGACCACTACCTATAAGGTTCAAATTCTAAAAGTCCATATGTTTGGGGACACCATGAGTTATAAAAGAATGAACCTGCATCAGGCCATAGTAATTATATCAGGCCATATAAGTGATCATAGATATTCCCACCTCAGACTGATACGGGTCATGAGTCCAGACATATATCATCTTAAGATATTATGAAAGAATCCACCACAAATATATGTGCCATCTAAGATCGTGTGATTTTAGAATCTCATAAAGAGGATTGGGAATATATGTTGGATATATATTATGAATATACTTTCTCCATAAGTTTAAAAGAAACCTTGAGCCAAAATGAATGATCTAATTATAGGCCAAGGAACAAGGATTACATAAGGTGTATGAATCCGAATATCCAACAATGAAAGGAGAAAAGTAATAAGCTCGTATAAAGAATGATAAAGAATGGTATCTACCATCTGGTATCAACCATCAATGTCTTGGCAAAGATCCTCGGACTAGAAAATAATTTATAGACGTCCATATGCTACAATGATAGCAAAATAAAATGCAAGACACATTGACCCGAGAGAAAGAATGACTATGTCATCCCAGCTTAGCACCACACGGTTTTGATGTCTTAAAGACACAACCAAGTTGCTACAAAGTCTATATAAGATAGACCAAATAAATGTTCCAAATAAAGTTCCATAAATTCTAAGGAACCTCAGAAAGAAAGAAAGGTGCATGAGATAAAATCCGAGTTTTATTAAAGGAAACCATTCCAGACATTGAGATATAAGGCTGGCCAGCTGAACAACTAGGTACCATACCATATAGCTTGGGACGCCAAGTTATAAGGTTATTAAGGTCCTAGATAATGAAATCTCAAATTGATTTAAACCATGTCTGGAACTAAAAGGAAATATATATATATATATATATATATATA
>NC_027748.1:7399054-7405353 GCF_000695525.1 Brassica oleracea var. oleracea
CTTCAGTGATGTCCAAATCAGGGGGAGTAATGTGTGTTGTACTCTTTTTCCTTTCTCTGGTTTCCCTTTTTACCACATTGGGTTTTGGGTTTTCCGGGAGAGGTTTTAATGAGGCAACATTAGCATGTTACAAACCTTATATGGTTATGGCATCCAAGGGGGAGTGTTATGAATCATGAAGTGGATAGTCCATAACCTAGACCATACAAGTTCAAGACTAGAGTCTATTGGGGGTTTACATCCAGCCACATGGAAGACCCATTCAACCTTAGTCTTTATGAGTTTGACCATGTCATTATGTAGAGTATCTTTGTAATCAATTCTCCTTTTGACTCCACCTTGTATGAACCACTATATATAGTGGTGTAATCAATAAGAAATATACAACACATTCTCACAAATCTTCTCTCAAATCTTAACAGCTATGATTTTGTCCTTTTTATCTAAATAATCTGAATTTGAAAAAAAAAACATTCTCCGGAGAGAGAATATGAGCCCCGGTAGCCACACGCGGTGAAAATCTAGTGTAGTGCGGATTCGAACTCGGACCCTTTGGGAATCTACGGAACTCCTTGACCACCCGACCACAAATGGTAAACCATTACTCGGAGAGAGAATGTGAAAGCCCTGGTGGCTACGCGCTGTGGAAATCTGGCGTGGTGCAGATTCGAACTCGGGTCCCTTGGAGATCCACATATCGCCTTGACCACCCGACCACAAACGCATTGTTAATTTTTTTAATCTGAATTTGAATATATTACACTAGTTGAATGATTTTTTGTTAAAGGGATTAAAACATTGTGTTATGACATTATTTGTTTTCCTAATGTACTATATAAAAAAAATCAATTCTATTTCTAATGTATTCAAGATACTTATTTGTTATTTCTTCATAAGGTAACTAATAGATATTGTGGTATAAGAAAGTAGAAAAGCTTGGAGTTTTTTTTATTATCTAAATAATCAAAATATACGCAAAAAAATAGTTATATATTTGGAAAAAAATTAGATATTTTTATCGTCAAAGAAATTTAGATAAAAAAAACATTTGTTGTTGGGAAAGAATTAAGAAAAACAGAAAGAAAATTTCCAGATTCATATAATAATATATTTACTCTGCAAAAAGACAAAAACAGAGTCTCTCTCTCCCCTTTTAAAACCCCCCTCTGTGCCTTTTACCAAATCCACACCATTATCAAGTCCACCACAGATAGAAGGAGAAAGGGATTTAACTCAGAGATCAACTTCTCTCCTCCCGATACAAAATCCCTGAGATTCCTTCTCCAAAACCCACATCGAATCCCACCTCAGATCCCCACAATGCTCCAACTTTTATCTTCCTCTGTTTTCTTCTTCTTCGTGTAAAAAAGAACATCAACCACTGTTGTTTGATTTCTCTCATTGCTTTTTTTTTGCTATGGAACTGGCTAAATCTCGATTGTACATGTGTAATTGCTTTTCCCCAACAAGATTCTCCGATTACTCTGTAGCTGGAAGTGACTATCCAGACGCCATAGGAGCCATCAATTTCAATTTCAATTCGATTCCCAATTCCTCTTATTTTTCTATTCGATGCTTATGATCTTCAATCTCAATTTCAAATCTTTTTATCACTAAAAAAGAATGTTGTGTGCGTCATCTTCTTCCTTTGGTCATGCATCTATGACTATGGCTTCTTCACCACTTTCCAGATTTGTTGGTACTACTCTCAGGTGAGATCCCCATCTCACTTCACTTATGCTCTTTTATATACGATTGAAAGATTGGGTCTTTTAAGCTGTTTACCATCATCAGGTGTGATGATCAACGTCGTCCTTCTTCTTGGAAGATGAGGAATCCGATTAGAACTTCTGCTTACCCTCTCTTTCTCAATCAGCTTAACAAAGACTCAACAAGACCCAACACTTACAAAGAGGTTTACTTATGCAAAAAAAAAAATGATTCCTCTGTTTTGGTGTTTTCATAAGGTTTTTTTTTTTTGCTTATGTTTCTGTTTATTGGTTTACTTCAATTGACAGGTCACTAAGCCCTTTCGCCAGATCTTTGCTCAAGAGATCTCTACACAATCGAAAGACGATGATATTTCGATTGCTAAGGTATATAAGAAATTACTATTCTTAAGGTATAATCTCTGTCTTTTGATCATTTGCTTGCTTGAGACCGCGAACATGAGTTGCCAAGTCTCATGCTTTTGATTAAGCAAAAACACTTTTGGTGAATGTTTCTATTTATGTCATATACCCTTGAGAAGCTTTTTTTTTTAACTCATATGCTTATTATGGAAATGGACTCACAGGTTCTCTTGTACATTGCTGCTGAAGATGAAGCCTTCTTGGCTTTTAACCGGGAGATGGATGCTATGTCTTTCGTAAAAGAGAACCAATCTGATTCTGAGGAGGAGCAGGAAAGTGTCCAAGACCAATCTTATCCTAGTAAGACAGACTCTGAGGAGCACCTACTGCAGTTGGATGGAAAGAGCATATCCGAATGGCTGAGTGAGCTAGACGCAATCTCCAAAGAAGTAGAGGCAGAACTAGTCTCACGAGACATCGGCTGCCACTCGGTTCAAATTCTCGAAGCTGTGAACACAGTTCTCTTCGACACGAGAGGCTTCGAGAGGACATCAAAACGCTTGGCGTTAGACCCCAAGTACTCCTACCTTCACTCTGTACTTAACTCTAGATGCGGCACTGGTAAACAAAATGATTTATCTCCTTTTTCAGCTTTCTTGACTTTAGATCCGAACCTTCAAATGTGTTTTTTGTTATCTTTTCCATGTTGCAGCATTCTTGTTTAGCGTTATATACATTGAAGTTTGCCAGCGTCTCGGCTTGCCTATCGTGGGAGCTCGAGTTGGGGAAGAGTTTTTGATTTGGCCTAAGACTGAGAATCCTGAAGAACTCTTTAGTGAAACTTCAGGACAGAGCTTGTTTGCTATTATCAATGGAAGGTGCGTTGATGATCCTGGTTCAATGGCATCGGATTTAACCGGAAAGTCACTTCTAGGCCTTGATGTTGCTACAAACAGAGACATCATAGGGATTGCTCTCGCCAACTTGATTGTAAGTTCTATCAACTACACATTCTTTATCTTCAATATGTTTTTCAGACTGATACTGATTATATTATATTTTCCTTTTGGTTTGTTTTTTAGAGGGTTCACTGGAGACGTGCTTCGAAGCCATCACCTGGACTAATGCTGACTTCTCCTCTTAGTCAACTTAATAGCGTCAGTGTTTCTAATTTTCCACTGTTGCGGCCTCAAGATCTTAGGTACTAAATAACTTCATACAGGTTATCCTTTGATTTGTTTATCTAACATTCGGTTTTATGATGATTGAAGGTTGGCTATTGCGGCTGCTGAAAGGCTGTTGATTTTGGAACCTCTTAACTGGCGACTTCGAAGAGACCTTGGTATGATGCACTACTACGTCAGGTAAACAAACATTTTCTAAGTCAATAGATTAGTTGCTTGTATTCTTTAAACTTGGTATTGGTGGGTTTAGTTTGATGGAATGGTTTAATTCTTGAGCAGGCAATCTAGAGAGGCTATTCAAGAGCTGAGCATATGTATAGCCTTTGCATTTGACGAAGAAGAAGCAAAAGTGTTGACGCTTTTTGTTGAGAAACTTCATCTGCTCTCGTCGTTGAAGTCGCCCTTTGGCTCTGATCGCTTGGCCGTTCGCTGAGAACCCCCCTCTCTATCTCTCTCTACTTCACTTGTGAATACTCTTTTCTATTTCTCTTTTGTGTTTGGATAAACCCCTTTTGTGGGGAGACGTGTAACTTTTGTTGTGTGTAACTCTTTTACCTTCTTCTGATCAGAGTAATAATTGATTTCTCCCCATGGGAGAAACAAAACATGGCCTTTGAGTTTATTATGAAACAAACAAGTAAACAGTCCAAAACTAACCGGAATGAAATCTTGGTTTTCAGTTTCGGTTTAATTATGTTTTCTACACTCAACCTTTAAACCTAGCCCAGTACCTATTCTAACTTCTAAGTTCTAAGGTTTCAGTTTAAATCTAATATTAATTCCAAACCAGAAGATTGAACCAACTATCAGGATTGAATACTTCTACTGTACATACAATCTAAAATATATGAACATGCGAATTGTAATGGATTCTTCTAAAAAACATGGATGCATGCAGAGTCGCAAGAGTTAAGTGGTGGTCGTATAGCGGCGAGGACTAATTTAGTACATGTCAGTAAATTTGTCTCTATTGGGTTTGATTTTAGATAAGAACAGAGTTAATGTTATTTAGTTAGTTTAGGTCCATGCAGTTTTCATGGTATTCAAGTAACAAATTATATTAGTTACTTTGTGAGAAGATATTTTAAACTCATATAATATGGTTATAAGTTTGTTATATAGCACTAAATGCGTTTTTCTTGGGGCTAAACGGATCAGGACATATTAAGAAATGCAAGAGTCGCAAACACATACCATTTTGTGTATTATGTAACACCTGTACCATTACTTGTCATTCTTTCATCATATTTCTTATTGGTGATTATGCATTTTTTTTTTTTTTTTTAACCATAATGGGTTCGGGCCTTCGGCCTTAACCATGCTGTTTATGTGGGGGAGATTAAGTGTTTATGCATTTTAAGCAACAACTTTAATCATTTAAAAAGAAAAACATGCTGTCATCCATTTTACCTGTTTTGTTCTTACTGTTCAATTGTGAAAATCCCGACCATTATTGACCAATACATGTGTTATTACATTCTTTCCTTATGTATAAAGCTTGGTTAGGTGTTTTAGTAGCTTTGGCGATCCTACTTTGGTGTGTTATAACCTATGTTACATGAAAACGGAAGCGGGTGCGTGGAAGCGGAACCGTATGGAAACGCAGAAGCGAATTTTTTAAAAAAATTAGGAAGCGGATACGTGTTGGAAGCGTATCTATATATATATACATATATAAGAAGTTTTTTAAAATATAGAACTAAAAGTTATATTATTTAAATTTAAAATAAAGCATTTATTCATTTATAATAATTTTGAAATGATTTTATATTAAAACTATGAAAATACACATAAATTAAATTTAAAAGAAATTATTATATTAATTATTTTTAATACTTTAGAATTAATTGACATAATATATTTGAATATATGATTTATCTTTAATAAAAACCTCAATGCATAAAAATAATTTATAGTATTAATTTTAATATTTGTATATTTCTATTCTCTCTACTAAATACTATTAAAACTTGGATTTTATATAAATTAAAAATTATAATTTTATATTTTTATTGATATAAGATATTGTGTTTTTTTTATTAAAGAATGGAAGCGTGATTCCAAAACGGAATCGTAAGCTTCCAACGTGTTCTTAAAGAGAATATTTTAGAAGCGTTTTGGAAGCGAGATTCCGTAAGCTTCCATGAGGTTCCGATTCCGATTCCGGTTCCGAAACGGGAAGCGGACATCCGATGAAGCTTCCGTGCAACGTAGGTTATAACACTGTCATTTCCACCGAACATCCTAAAAAAATCCCATGAGAAACATCTGCAAACTAAAGCAGATTTAGAAAGTGATCAGTTATAACATTAGATAATTGAGAAATTCATGCGTTTCTTGAGAGTTAAAGGAGTATAAACTTCCAAAGTTTACCCACAAGAAGATATTGTTGTGAATGAAGAGGAGAACTTGTGTGTATTATTAGGTCGACTAACTGGTTTTTATATACATATGGTAATGACGGTCTAAGTACTGGATCGACATGAGATCGTACTTATCTTTAACTAGATAATGACTAGCAATACGTAAGACACCTACTATAATGTAGATAAACACAAGAGTAGATAGGCGCCAGTATGATCTTGCGGATGGGCTTGGTCCATCTTGCTACACGGGCTGATAAATGGGTCGATCATTAAATGGTTTATAACACTCCCCCTTGATCGACACATCCGGTCAAGGTTCATTCATGCTTTGGATGTTGCCTCATTAAAACCTCTCTTGACAAACCCAAAACCCAATGTGGTAAAAGGGAAAACAAGACAGGAAAAAAAGTACAACACATGAACTCCCCTTGATGAATGCATCACTGAAGATCCTTCAGTCGACGCATGCCTATCTTCCATATGAGCTTCTTGAACGTTGAGGTTGGTAGTGACTTGGTGAAGAGGCCGGCTGAATTCTCACTCGAACGGACTTGCAATACTTGGACCTCTCCTGCCTTCTGAAGCTCGTGTGTAAAGAAGAACTTAGGAAGAATATGTTTCGTCCTATCTCCTTTAATGTATCCATCCTTAAGCTGTGCGATGCATGCTGTGTTATC
>NC_027748.1:7409173-7409775 GCF_000695525.1 Brassica oleracea var. oleracea
TGTAGTTTTGTATAACTCGAACACAAGTTAATCACCAACCACTTCTTATTAAACTCTCTTAAGGAAACTCACTCAAAACCTTAAGCATTCAACTCACAAACTCTTAAGTTATATCACAAGTTGATATCTCCTTATATAACACTTTAATTATCCTAAACTCATTAGGATAAACACAACACAATATTTCCTAAACTCATTAGGATATCTATTACTTGTAGCTTAAGTAACTTCAAGTTTATCCAACATTCTCCCCTTTAAACTTGAAGTTATCTTTCATTCCAATGTAGCTCCTCATTTCTTGAAATCTGATTCTTCCCAATGCTTTAGTTAATATATCAGCTTTCTGTTTATCCCCTTGAACGTACTCAACTTCAATCTGACCACTCTCAACGCATTCTCGAATAAAATGGAATCTCCGGTGTATGTGTTTGCTTTTCCCATGAAACACCGGATTTTTAGTCAATGCAATAGCTGACTGATTGTCAATGCGTATCACCACTTTCTCACTCTGCTTGCCGGTTATCTCACTAAGTAAGTCTCGCAGCCATATGGCTTGCCGTGCGGCTTCCGTTCCAGCCATGAACTCCGCTTCACAACTTGAT
>NC_027748.1:7409875-7418866 GCF_000695525.1 Brassica oleracea var. oleracea
GAGATCGTACTTATCCTTAACTAGATAATGACTAGCAATACATAAGACACCAACTATAATGTAGATAAACACAAGAGTAGATAGACACCAGTATGATCCTGCGGATGAGCTTGGACCGTCTTGATACACGGGCTGATAAATGGGTCGATTACTAAATAGTTTATAACAGATATAACTTTATTGTTGGGACCCATATTAACAAAATAACTATTCCTTATTTTTCTTTCAAGCAAACAAAAGAAAAATATTGACACACAATCTACGTTTTTGAAGGAAAAAGGGGTTATTATATATACATGATCTACACTCAATCGAGTCATAGAAGTATATGACACACAATCTGCGTTTTAAAATAACTTGGTACATTAGTAGTTTGCGAAATGAACACGTATCAAGAACGTAGTGCATGCATCAACGATCTTACATGCATAGAAAACCAAAGAGCGGCAATGTTTAACCTCAATGTATGCAACACTTGTACCATTACCTGTCAGTCTCTCTTCGAACTTTGATAATTATGCTCTCTAAACCATCAATTCCTTTAACTAATTAAAAGATATCAAAAAGAAAAATTTCATGATTCATTATGTACAAAAACATTTTTCCAAAAACATTTTTTAATAATTTTTTAATCCCGACAAAAGTGACCGAACATGTTATAGTTTCCACATTCGTAGGTACTCCAATTCCGACCAATATCAGCTCCAATGCATACTTATCCATGACATGTGTTAGTTCGGTGGACATGATGGAGTTGTGATCAAGATTCTATTTTTCTTGAACTGTGGATAATTCAAATCATTGTATGAGAATGTCCAGTAACAACGTTCTTAAACTCTTGCTTCCACAAAAAATTTAACCAAGTTTTTGACAAAATAATATCTTAACTTTTTGTTTTGATCAACAAGAACAACAAAATAATATTTTAACTAATACTTCGAAAAACAAACTATTAAATGGGTAGGTTTCCATAAAAAAAGGGTAACAAAAACTATTATGAGTCTATGGCAAGATTACTATCATATTTAGCCTACTTTTTATTTTAAAAACTTACAAATGCAGGAATTCAAAAATATCAAAAAATAAAATCAGGATATTTTATTCGAAAATAATAAAGAATAATATCATGAAGGAGACAAATTACTATTTGTAGATTAGAACTTCACATAACTACCAACGAACCCAAGGATAATACTAGCTTCACATAAAATCTTTAAAAAATCTAATATTCAGAAAAGATAATTATCGATTTATTTCATTTCATAATTTTATTATATAGCCCCACACTCACACACACTCATCTTCACAGGCTTTTAACGTGGAGGTAAAGAAAGTAAAACACAAAGCAGAGAGCAATGGACTCTCTTTCTTCCTCTTCCTTCATCTCCACCTTCTCTCCTGCATCCTCTCTTCTTCTTCCCCGCCCATCTTCCTCTCGCCGTCTCCTCCGTATCAACTCCGCCGTCGTCGAAGAACGATCGCCCATCACTAACCCAAGCCAAAACAATGACCTTCCTCCGAGCAAACCTAAGAAACTCTACACTCGAACCAACCACACCGCCGTTTCATCTCCGGCGAAACCCCGACAACAAACGTCTCTAGCAACAGCTCTCTTCACCACCATGGAAGAAGTCATCAACACGTTTATCGACCCACCGTCACGTCCTTCCGTAGATCCAAAACACGTCCTCTCAGACAACTTCGCTCCTGTCCTCGATGAGCTTCCTCCCACTGAGTGCGAGATCATCCACGGCTCTCTTCCGCCGTCTCTCAACGGCGCTTACATCCGTAACGGCCCTAACCCACAGTTTCTCCCACGTGGGCCCTACCATTTATTTGACGGTGACGGTATGCTTCACGCGATCCGCATCCGTGACGGTAAAGCAACGCTCTGCAGCAGATACGTTAAGACTTACAAGTACAACGTTGAGAAACAAACCGGAACTCCGGTTATCCCTAACGTCTTTTCTGGATTTAACGGCGTACCGGCGTCTATGGCTCGCGGAGCTTTAACGGCGTTCAGGGTTTTAGCTGGACAGTTTAATCCGATCAACGGCATTGGTTTAGCGAACACGAGCCTCGCTTTCTTCTGTAACCGTCTCTTCGCTTTGGGAGAATCCGATTTGCCGTACGCCGTACGATTAACGGAGAGCGGAGATATCGTGACGATCGGACGGCACGATTTCGACGGGAAGTTAGCGATGAGCATGACAGCTCACCCGAAAACCGATCCCGAAACCGGAGAGACGTTCGCTTTCCGGTACGGTCCGGTTCCACCGTTTCTAACGTTTTTCCGGTTCGATTCGACCGGGAAGAAGCGAAAAGACGTTCCGGTTTTCTCCATGACGTCTCCCTCGTTCCTCCACGACTTCGCGATCACGAGGCGTCACGCGATTTTCTCGGAGATTCAGATTCGGATGAGGATGGATTCGATGCTCGAAGGAGGATCTCCCGTCGGCGCCGATAACGGCAAAACGCCGAGGCTCGGAGTGATTCCGCGCTACGCCGAAGACGAATCGGAGATGAAATGGTTTGAGGTTCCTGGATTCAACATCATCCACGCCATCAACGCTTGGGACGAAGACGACGGGAACACCATCGTTCTCATCGCTCCCAACATTATGTCGATCGAGCATACGCTGGAGAGGATGGAGCTCGTCCACGCCTTGGTGGAGAAGGTGAAGATCGATCTCGTCACCGGGATCGTGACACGTCATCCGATCTCCGCGAGGAACCTCGATTTCGCCGTTATCAATCCGGCGTTTGTCGGTAGACAGAGCCGTTACGTGTACGCGGCGATCGGAGATCCGATGCCGAAGATCTCCGGGGTGGTGAAGCTCGACGTGACTAGAGGAGATAGGGACGATTGCACGGTGGCGCGTAGGATGTACGGTCCAGGCTGTTACGGAGGCGAACCGTTTTTCGTAGCTAGGGATCCTGGTAATCCGGAGGCGGAGGAGGATGACGGTTACGTGGTGACGTATGTGCATGATGAGGTGGCGGGAGAGTCGAAGTTTCTCGTGATGGACGCGAAGTCGCCGGAGCTTGAAGTCGTAGCCGCAGTGAGGTTGCCGCGAAGGGTTCCGTACGGATTCCATGGACTATTTGTGAAGGAGAGTGACCTTAATAAGCTTTAACTATAGAATCTTCTTAGGTGTTGTTGCATTTTAAACATTATAGTATACATAGTTTGGTAGTGGTCGAATGTATATAAAACATGTATCAAAGCTTTTAAATATTCTTCTTTTTAAACGTATTCTGCTGCTTCTTACTTTCTTTGGCAACAAAACTTATGAATTTCTTTTAGTTCAAAAAAGAAACTTATGAATTTCTCTTATGTTCCAACCATAATAGTAGTATTTTATGCCGACAAATATAATTTATTGTAGGGTAACATAAATATGTTATTTCAAGAGATTACAATTATAAAATAGTTTATTAACAATAGATTTAAAAATCTTATATACGCATGAAAATATGGCATGTACAACTATTTTCTCTAAAATATAAAAATACACATTCTTATGATAAAATTAAATTTGAAAAATCTATCGGCGGAAATATGAGTTACCGGATAATGAACATTAATTAATTCACGAAAACAGTAAGGAACGTGAAAAAGATTGTGGTTGAGTGAGTGGTAGGACCAACGAGACATTATTATGAGGAAGACATGAACATAAGAATGAACATAAGAGCATCATTATTGGTGTTCTTAACACTGTCCTTAACCTCTAATTATTATTTTTTTAAACAAAAGTGAGTTAGAGACGAAGCTTTCGTTTGTTAATTAGTAGACGTTTAATGCCCGTCCTTAAGGACACGCGTCGTAACCCGAGAGGAAGACCGAATCGGGAGAGTTACAACGCTTGAAGTATCGACTTCATTTTCTTTGCTTATCTTCTCTTTCTCTGGCGACGGCGATTGCAGGAGACGACACCGACCTCGACACCGCGTTCTCCGATCTCGGTTACAATCGCCACCTCTCTGTGTATCGCCTCTCTTCTCCCTCACTTCTCTGATCTATCCGCCGAATCGCGATCTCCTTCTCTCAATCGAATCGATTGTTAACAAGGTAAGCTCACTCCTCTGTACCTCGTTGTGAGATTCGATTGTATTGTTAATTGACTGAATGATTGTTGTTTGTGATTGAATGGTTGTTGTTTGAGTAAATAAAATCGGAAATTAGGGTTTGTGAGGATACTCTTTAAAATATGTGAATCACCCCTCTTCTCTTTCGAATACTTTTCTCTCTTTCGAAAAATTTTCTCTCTTTTTTAAATTTTCAATGGCATCATCTTCCCATTATCAATACCACAAAGATGATGATGATGATGATGACATATTTGATGATTTATTCGAAAATTTCATTCCAGAACCAAAACAGCGGAAACCACGTATATTTATCGAGCGAAACCGAGAAGAAGGTCATGATCAACTCTGGAATGATTGTTTTTATGATAATCCTACATATCCTCACAATTTATTCCGCCGCCGGTTTCGAATGAACAAGGCTTTGTTCTTGAGTATTGTGCATCGTCTCTCTTCGGAAGTAGCGTATTTTCAACCAACACAAGACGCTACCGGACAGTCCGGTCTTTCACCGCTCCAAAAATGCACCGCAGCAATTCGTCAATTGACATATGGTGGTGGGGCTGATACTGTCGACGAATATGTAAGACTTGGTGAAACAACAGCTCGAAAATGTTTGCATGAGTTTTCCGCTGCAATAATCAACTTGTTTGGCGATGAATACCTTAGGCGCCCCACGGCAGCTGATCTTGAAAGACTACTCAATATTGCAGAACACCGTGGATTTTCCGGAATGGTTGGAAGCATATATTGCATGCATTGGGAGTGGAAGAATTGTCCTAACTCTTGGAAAGGAATGTATTCACGAGGAACCGACAAACCAACAATTGTCTTGGAGGCAGTAGCTTCATATGACCTCTGGATATGGCACGCGTTTTTTTGAGCTCCAGGTACTATGAATGATCTAAATATTCTTGATCGATCCAATGTTTTCGATGACATTATTAACGGTGTTGCCCCGGAAGTCAACTTCTCTGTCAACGGAACAGACTACCATTTCGGTTACTTATCTCACAGATGGTATTTATCCGAAATGGACGACTTTTATTCAATCTATCTCACTACCACAAGGACCAAAAAAATCGTTATTTACTACAACCCAAGAATCAGTCCGAAAAGATGTCGAGCGTGCTTTTGGAGTCTTGCAAGCTAGATTCGCCGTGGTTAAAAATCCATCCAGTTTATGGGATAAGCGCAAAATAGCAAATATTATGAGAGCATGTATCATACTCCATAATATGATTGTCGAAGATGAAAGAGATTCATACACTCAGTATGACTTTTTAGAATTTAAACATGAACAAAATGAGGACCTCACATATTCTGTCGAAATGCCTACAAATCTCGGTAATACGCTTCAACGACGAACAAGAGTCCGGGATAGACAAGTCCATCAACAATTAAAAATGATTTGATTGAACATATATGAGCTAAATTTGGACATCTTCAAAATAATATGTAATTTTTAAGTTTCTATTAATGTAATAAAATGTTTATCATGTTTCTGAATTTTTTTTTATTCAACTTTGTAATTTTTTTTTTCATCTTCGTAATTTTCTTTTATGTTTTCAATGTTTAATGTTATATGTTTTATATAAAACTTATTTTTTACATTTATTTTAGTTATTAAAATAAACAATCAAAATTTTCTAAGGACTCATAAAAGTCCTTACCAATAATCAACAAAAATTCAAAAGTCCTTAACTTTGTCCTTAAACCCTAAAGTAATCAATAATAATGCTAAAGACTTAATTTGGGTCCCTCCTATAATGATGCTCTAAGGTTCGGATATGGTCCAACATCCTTTTCATTTTTAATGTATTCATTGTCTTTTAAAATAAAACTAGGATAAAACTTGTGTTTATTTGTATATATTATCGATAATTTTTTAAATATTTATCATTTAATTTATACATATACAATATTTGTTGTTGTTATTATATAATTTCTTTCTGATGGATCATATCAATTTTTATTAAAAATTATGGAACAAAACTATAATTAATATATCATGGGTTGATCTAATAGGACATTAAACAAATTATGACACAAAAACCTTATTTTTTCTATCGAACACATTCTTGAAAAAAGTGAACAGTATTATTTCCACAGTTTAATTATTTTGTCATTTATCTTCCATATGGTTTTGAAAGGTTTCAAATCAACCATCGAACTGATACATGTCATTTTAAGGGTAATTGCCAAAAATACCATTTTCAAAATACCACTTTTCATGTTTACACTAACCACTTTTACCCTCATCTTTAATGAAAGGTAAAAGAAATTTATAACCTTTTGATTAACTTTGATAAAAAAATAACTAATCTAAACTTAAATCATCAACTCCAAACCCTAAATCATCAACTCCAAACCCTAAATCATCAACTCTAAACCTTAAACCATGAAACATCAAATCTAAATCCTAAACCCCAAAACATCAACTCTATACCCTAAACCCTAAACCTTCAAATCTAAACCCTAAAACATCAACTCTAAACCCTAAACGTAAACCCTAATCCTAAATCTAAACTGAAAACATCAACTTTAAACCCTAAACCATCAACTCTAAACCCTAAACAATGAAACATCAACTCTAAACCTTAAACCCCGAAACATCAACTCCAAACCCTAAACCCTAAACCTTCAAATATAAACCCTAAAACATCAACTCTAAACCCTAAACGTAAACCCTAAACCTTCAAATCTAAACCCTAAAACATCAACTCTAGGGTTTTAGGGTTTAAGGTTTAGGATTTAGGATTTAGGATTTAGGGTTTAGAGTTTAGGATTTAGGGTTTAGGGTTGAAGGTTTAGGGTTTAGAGTTGATGTTTTAGGGGTTAGAGTTTAAAGTTTAGGGTTTAGGGTTCGTATTTCGGAAAAAATTGGGGTTATGATTGATGGTTTAGGGTTTAGAGTTGAAGTTTAGGGTTTAGGGTTTAGAGTCTATGTTTTAGGGTTTAGAGTTTAAAGTTTAGGGTTTAGAGTTGATGTTTCGGGGTTTAGGGTTTAGAGTTGATGTTTCAGGGTTTAGGGTTCGTATTTTAAAAAAAAGGGTGTAGGATTGATGGTTTAGGGTTTAGGGTTCGTATTTCGGAAAAAATTGGGGTTATGATTGATGGTTTAGGGTTTAGAGTTTAGTTTTAGGGTTTAGGGTTTGAATTTCGAAATAATATGAGGGCAAATCTCCAAAATAGCACCTTTATAAGTTTATATCACAAAAATTAATTTGAAAAAAAAATATTTTCTATTTTTTTAGATTTTTATTAATTTAAAGATTATTTATTATATATATAAAGAACAAGGACATCAAAATCTTTTGCCACTTAGTGTAGAAGGTATTTTTGAAAAAGTCGCTTTAGTGGTGGTAAAAATGAAAAGTGGTAGTATGAAAGTGGTAAACATGTAATTTTCCCTCATTTTAATACTTTTAGTCGTATAATTAAGGAAAGCTTACATTTTTTTTGTAATTTAACGTCGTTCTAAAAGATTAAAAATATAACATATAAGAAAAATATAACATATGTTATAAATCATGGAGTGGATTGCCATTAACCAAGACAAGAGGAGAAAGCTCGTCGGCCACATCAAGCCCAGCTGCGGCCGCAAGGAGGAGAGAGAGAGTCGGCCAATGACCTAGCCGACTTAGAACTTAGGATGGTTTTCTTTTCTATGTTTTCGTAGTTTTCCTATTTCCTGTTGGATTAAGATTTGTACTCTTTCCTTTTATCTCTATCTTGTAATCCTTATACAAAGGAACATCTATTGATCATTAATAACAAAGAAATATTCAGTCTCTAAACTCTCTAATTACAACACGTTAACAGCATGATAGACTCCCAAAACCCTGAGAAAGAAAATCCTCTAACCCTAACCTAAAATCCGTCGCACATAAACCCTAAACCAGGCGCAACTTAAAATCGATCTATCTCTCAAACCCTGAGGAACCGGACGATGATCCACATATCATCTTGAAGCTCTGGACGAGACGAATCCATCCTCGCAAACTGTTCATCAATCCGATCTCAGACGCGCCCTCACTTGCAGAAAGAATACACGGCGCCGTCTTGGTCTTTTGGAACCTTAACCCCGAAGAACCCTAAATTGTTCTTGCTTGCGTTCCAGATTGTCAGCATCCGATCAGCTCCAGACCTAAGGTGTTCCTGATCCTAGACGACCTCAGTTTCCAGGTCGTATCACAGCCAGCTTGAGTTCCCAATCAACCAGCTCGAGACCCGATAGGAAGAAGACAGCTCGCATCCGCATCGCTGCTCGCGTCCGAGGTTCATCCGTTCACCTTGGAGGTCCGATTTCTACAACCTGCAAAACAAAGGTAATCCTAAATTCTGAGAACATGAATCGAACCTGGTTGTTTTGTAAAGATTGAAACCCTAAAATCAGAACTCTAAAGATGAAAGCCATAGGAAAAATAGATCAAATCCTAAAGAGTAAATCGGAGCTCGAATAAGTCCGATCTCGTAAACCATAATTCGAGATTGATCCATTGATCAATTAAAATCAAAGTCTTAATGATTTTGAATCTCAAATCAAATTCTCTTGATCAAAGATCAAAGTTTCGAAATCCCTAAAACCCTAAATTGGAAAATCGGTTTTAATTGTTTGATTTGAAACTTGATTATTTTATTTGATCACCTAGAAAGATTGCTAGGATTGTTTAAACTCGAATCTGAATTGCTTGACTTGTTTAAACTAAAAAAATTGATAAGCCCTTGATTATATCATCTCGTGGCCGTGTGGCCTTATTGCCTTCATACTCGAACTTGATCACTACTGATTGATTGCAATTGAACTTAGATCTAATTCCAGGGAATGATGAATTGAACTAAAATAGCCGTGTGGCTCATCTTGGCCGTAAGGCATTGCTTGAATGTTTAAATGTT
>NC_027748.1:7419667-7420768 GCF_000695525.1 Brassica oleracea var. oleracea
TGATCTGATCTCGTGCCTGCTTCTGGCCGAGGCAAATAATGACCTCCTGACGAAGAACAGTGAAGCTAGACCTGTTGGAACAGCACCATTACCGGAAGCTAATGAGGTTGAAAAGAAAGAACCCAACGAGTTCAATTACGTCCAAAACAATAAGAGATCACACGGCAATGGCCGTGGCAGTGACAATTACGCGAAGAGCCGAGACAACTACTCGACCGGCCGGAAAGGAAACCACAATAACCGTGGTCGTGGTTCCAATTATGGCTGTGGCCGAGGTAGTTATGGCCGTGGTCGAGGCGGCATATCCAAACCGTCTTACTCGACCAAATCCGTTTGTCACAGATGTGGAATGGGAAACCATTGGGCCAAGAACTGTAGAACCCCTAAGCACTTATGTGAGCTCTACCAAGAAAGTCTGAAGAACAAGAACCCGGAGGCTCACATGGTTCACGATTCCGGATATGAGGCCGATAATGATTCCGACATTGCTAAAGATGACCAGATGGACTTTGATTGTCTCAAGGACTAAATTTCGATCGACTTTTCTTATTGCTTTATGATTTGCTTTGATGTTTCACGATTTTATATATATATAATAAGAATTGATTTTGAATTCATTATCTTGTCTGATCTTACTTGAACATATAAATGATTTTAAAGAGTTGCCTAAAGGGCATAATACCTAAGTAATAAATCGTGAAAGAAGTATAGTAAGCCTAGTAAAGAAACTATGGCTAAGGCATTGCCTTAAAAGGCATTATACACACCCAAAAGAACATGTGACCCATTGAAATTATAATGTATTGTTTCCAAGTAGAAACAATGGGTAAGGAAGGAAACAAGTTCCTTTAGATTTTAAAAGAAAATGGTCGAGACTATACCTAATGATCTCAACTGATTTAAAACTATGCTACAAGATCAGTATGATAAAGAGGCAAGAGATGTGGTAACCATATTGAGATAACAACACAAAATTTTACACTATATGGCATGATAGGATTAACCATCCTAAAGTCTAAAACCTGATGCAAAGATTGAAAAGACACAAAGAGTTATCCCGTAAAAGATCTCACATTGTGAAACATGTACACAAAGGGAAAC
>NC_027748.1:7420806-7421137 GCF_000695525.1 Brassica oleracea var. oleracea
CTTATAGTATGGTCATGAAAACCCATGATCAATACTACAAGTTCGTGTACCACTATGGTCTAAAGACCATGTTATAAATGGCTCGGCCATAAAAGGTCATTCCTCGGCCGTAGAGGCCATGTTTTAAAACGGCCAAACCATAAGGCCATTACTCGGCCAAAGAGGCCATTACCTATAAAGGTTCGGCCAAGTAAGCCATCACCTATAAATGATCGGCCATGTAAGCTATTATCTATAAGGATAAGACTATAAAGTCTATAAGCTTGGGGACATTATGAATTTACATTTATAGAATGATAATATGCATCAGGCCATATAAGTGAGCATATAT
>NC_027748.1:7421233-7421710 GCF_000695525.1 Brassica oleracea var. oleracea
GAGGATTGGGAATATATATTGGATAGGAGTATTACTTTCTCCCACGAATTCAAAGAAAATTTGAGCCAAACATGGGTGATTAGACTGTGGCCAGGTGCACGGATTGCATGAATCCGTCTATTCAATATTAAAGGAGAAAGATTATAAGCTGGATAAAGAATGTTAAAATTACGAATGGTTTTAACCATCATTGTCTTGGAAAAGATCTTCGGACTAGAGATTATAATTTAAGACGTCCAAAGAAAGGTTATATAAAGCTAGCTAATTAAGAAGCTAATCGAAATGCCAGACACTGACCCGAGAAATGACTAACCAGCTTAGCACCAAATGAATGTCCTAGAAGAGACATAATCAAGTTGCTATAGAGTTTATACAAGATAGACCAAATATTCCATAAGATAAAGGAATGTCGGATAGAAAAGAATGGTGAAAAGAATACAGATCCGAGATTATAAGAGAAACCATACCAGACATTGA
>NC_027748.1:7422504-7427469 GCF_000695525.1 Brassica oleracea var. oleracea
ATTGATCTTGGAGTTGTATAAAAGACAATCCAATACAGTCCATATATTTGAAATTCCTTGTGATTATACTAAACCTAAAAGAGGTTAGTAGACATAGAATAAATCTATGTGGGTATCTGACCAAAAGCGTCCGGCCCCGGTCCTTCAAACTAAAGATGTCTGACTCTGTCTGTCTAAGGGCATCCGGCTCTTCAGCAAAGAACGTCTGGCTCTTCTGCTAGACGCGTCCAGCTTTTAAGACTAAAAGGCGTCTTTCCCTTCTTCTTGATCATGGGCTAGTAGAGATAAAAGATCAACCGGATACAAATGTATTGTAGTCCATAAGCTTGTGAGAGCCGAGATCTATGACCTAATAATATATACTTAGCGTGTGATATGATCCACATCAACTAAGGTCATGAGACATCATCATTATTAAGATAGGAATGCAAAAGAATAATGAATACGGCATTACCTAAGGCAAAGAAATCGATGTCCACATCCATGAGAGTGTTCGGCCGCAGAGCCATAATAAGAGATTATAATCTCACAGCAATGATCATTGATCTTGAACACTCATGAGACAAGTAGTGGACATGTATAGAGTCTATGACCCGAACATAGATCGACCAGATTGATACATGGTCGATGGTAATTATAATGACCAAAACATAAGAACAGTCAATGGTAGACGATTACGTCTAGATCATGGACACGTTTTGCAAATGGGATCCATACATACATGATTTGCAAAAGATATGAGGACAATGTGGTTCACATTGATCAGCTCATCTATTTCAATAAGACACACGATGTCAAAGGACATGAGAAACGACCTAAGAAGTCGAGGTGGTCTAATTACGGTTCAGTAATGAAACTGGCCGATTACTCCCATCCTATACATACATGAAATAGCACGCACCAAGATGCGTAGAATGTAGAACCTACACTGAGGTTCACATCAGGGGGAGTAGTGCGTGTTGTACTCTTTTTCCTTCATCATGGTTTTGTCCCACTGGGTTTTCCTGATAAGGTTTTAATGAGGCAACATGAAGCGTACTACAGATCCTGTAAGGTTATGGCATCCAAGGGGAGTGTTATAAATCATGGAGTGGATTGCCATTAACCAAGACAAGAGGAGAAAGCCCGTCGGCCACATCAAGCCCAGCCGCGGCTGCAAGGAGGAGAGAGAGTCGGCCAATGACCTAGCCCACTTAGAACTTAAGATGTTTTCCTTTTCTATGTTTTAGTAGTTTTCCTATTTCCTGTTGGATTAAGATTTGTACTCTTTACTTTTTATCTCTATCTTGTAATCCTTATATAAAGGAACCTCTATTGATCATTAATAACAGGGAAATATTCAGTCTCTAAACTCTCTAATTACAACAACATATAAGAGTTCTTCATTTTGT
Source organism: Brassica oleracea var. oleracea (assembly GCF_000695525.1). Taxonomy (NCBI): domain Eukaryota; kingdom Viridiplantae; phylum Streptophyta; class Magnoliopsida; order Brassicales; family Brassicaceae; genus Brassica; species Brassica oleracea. Next base: position 7,423,896 of record NC_027748.1, read on the forward strand.
ATTTTAAAGTCGTTTTAAAAAATAAAATAAAATATAACATATAAGGTTTCTTCACTTTTGTAATTTAAAGTCATTTAAAAAAATTCAAAATATAACATATAAGAAAAAAATCTAATTTTTTATTATATGGTTAATGTGATTGTTTAATTTTTTTAATAATATAAAATTAAACAAAAATGAAAAAAGATGCAAAAATTGTTATCAAATCTTTATTATTCATAATCATTAATTGTCATATACTTCCTCTGTTTCTTAAAGTTACATATTCTAGAGAAAAATTTTGTTTCAAAAAGATCTATTTTTTGTATTTTCAATGTATGTTTTATTAACAAATTTCAAATTTTAAAAAACTTAATTGCACTAATTAAATTTTTATTGGCTTAAATTATAGAAAAAAGATAAGCACAAAAATATATGCAAATTTAATGTGTTTTATTAAAACGTGTGAAAAATCTAGAATATGTAACTTTAAGGAACGGAGGGAGTATATGTTAATAATATTAGGTAATTCCGTAGTTTTTATTTAAGTAAATAATACACACTTCTTATATTTTAGTTTAATATAATATTTCATAGTAATTAGATTTGGACCAATATTTTTTTTATTGATTATTAAGTTAAGACGTAAGCTAAATTGACATTTTGATTAAATAATACTTAAGTAGGATTACTTTTTAATTAGTACAAATTTAAGGTTACAATTTTTTAAATAATTTTCAATTAACATATACGAGATATTTTACTAGTATCATGAAAAAAGCTTGAAATTAACACCCTTCTCACTAAATTATTGTGATCGATTTTTGTTGTGTGTTGTCGAATCAAAGGCAATAAAAGAACGACGGTGACGCTGATATTAACATTGTTCCTTTCGATTCACACCAGAGGTTTTCAATTATTTACTTGTGGATTAAGCCACAGTAGCAATCAATGGCTGACATTGATTTACATGTTCCTGTCCAAATCTCGGAATCAAGTTTCACGTGATGAGTAAGCAATTTCTACAAAACAAAAAAAACAATATTTGACATTTAAGGCGATGAACACTATTGAGACAGACTCGTTTTGTCACATAATTTGTTCAACCATATTTGGCAATCGATTCTTACAAACCATACCTATAACAGCCTGTAGATAAAACCGATTTCTATGATCTGTAATGAGATGGATTACTTAGATTTGGTAGAAATGTTTGAAAATCCGGTAAATTGATAGTTTTTCTCTTTAAAACTAAATTTTTATCATCTTCTATAAGTTGTTTTGAAAATTTAAAACATACTTCATATTTTTTTGGTCAAAGATGAACACAAAGTTTTTATTCTTCTATGTAAGTTAAAAATGGTTAGGTGAAGTTGAATTACGGAGTAATTTCTATGCTAACCGTAGCTTGATTTAATCTACTCGGTAAACTAGTCTATAAATTTGTGGCCACTTCACTAATTAGGAACAAAAATGCTTGCCTCTGTAAATTTGACCAAAACTAATGAAAACAGGGTCCAATCATCATTGGGATAAACAATTTTATTTGGTAATCAGATTCTTTTTAGCCCAACCATAAGTCAAATATTAAGAGTGGCTAAGGATGTGTTGATATAAATCACTCTATGGATTTAAACTAAGAAACTGATGATACCGATATGCAAAAAGAATCTAAACCATATATTTGTAAATGTGATCCGTAACAAAGATAAGAGTTCAGGTGATAGTTACCATTGGTTGCTCTATACATCTAAAAGCCAACCACACACAATGGTCCCAAAGGATTTTGAAGCTCTATGATCTAGCATAAGGACATTGTTGAAATTGGATATTTTCATGGTAAAGGAAAAAGACACGGTTAGCCTCGAATCTCTCAATGAAATGAAGTGCGCACATATGCATAGGACATTCTGATGATAAACCATGGAGTAGAATGAGCACTTGCAAGGTTTGAGTCTAGATCAAATTTAGTCAAAAAAATGTTTGAGTCTGAGATAAACTTGAAGTTTGAAGATAACTTAGAGAATATGTTATCATAATCCTATTCGAGTTATGTTTAGGATAAAATAGGTTTTACTAATATGTTTAGGATAAATATATCTCTATATAAGAAGATGGTGAGTTGTGCCATGAACTTGTGAGATTAGAGATTATTTGTGAGAGCTTAGGTTTTGAGTGATTTTCCTAAGTTAATAAAAAGAGAGTTCTTATATAATCTTGAGTGTTCATAAGCTAAGCTAATATTTGGTATCAGAGCCATTACAACAATGGGAGATATCACGACAGTTTCTGGTTCGACAGTGAAAGCACGAGAAGGAGGAACCTCTTCGATCAACTGTCCAATGCTGAGCACTACTAACTACACAGTGTGGGCTATCCGAATGTTGAAAGTACACAAAGCATGGGACGTGATCGAGCAAGGAACAGAGGAAATCGAGAAGAATGACATGGCGATTGCATTGATTTTTCAGTCGATACATGAAGCTCTGGTGTTACAAGTTGGAGACATAGACAATGCTAAGAAGGTGTGGGAGGCAATCAAAGCGAGACATATGGGAGCGGATAGAGTCAAAGAAGCTAGACTTCAAACCCTAATGGCCGAATTTGATCGTTTAAAGATGAAAGACATTGACACTATTGATAACTTTGTTGGGAAGCTATCAGAGATTGCATCAAAATCCAGCGCGTTAGGAGAAAGAGGTATATCCACATAGTTGCTTCACTTGGACAAGTCTTGGACCTCAAAACAACGAGTTTCAAGGATATTATTGGTCGTCTGAAAGCGTACGAGGAGCGAGTGTGTGCAGAAGAAGAAGAAGATGCTCCAGATAGTCAAAACAAACTGATGTATACATCAAATGAGGCATCACAATCACAACCTGCGAGAGAATATCAAGATTATCAAGGAGATTATAGAAACAGAGGTCGAGGAGGACGTTATTATAACAGAGGAGGACGAGGCCGTGGCAGAACGTATAGAGATTTTGATATCTTGAAGATCACATGCTTTCGATGCGATAAAAAGGGCCACTTTGCATCGAGCTGCCCGGACAGATTTCTTAAGCTACAAGAGGCATATGAGACTAAAGAAGACGACACACATGAAGCGGATGCATTGATGATGCACAAAGTGGTATATCTGAATGAAAGAAACGTGAAGCCAAAGGAGTTTGAAACATATACAAGTAGAGACAACATATGGTACTTGGACAATGGCGCGAGTAATCATATGACGGGTAATCGACATTACTTCAAAGCTCTCGATGAAACCATTACAGGAAAAGTTAGGTTCGGCGATGACTCAAGGATTGACATCAAAGGAAAGGGATCAATTCTATTTTGTACCAAGAACGGTGATCGAAAGACTTTGGCAGATGTATACTTCATTCCCGAGCTTAAAAGTTACATTATCAGCCTAGAACAGGCTACTGAGTCAGGCTGTGATGTCCATATGAAAGAGGAATATCTTACTCTGCATGACAAGGATGGTAACTTGATCACTAAGGCAAAACGATCACAGAATCGTCTGTACAAAGTTATGATGGAAATCGTCGAGAGTGAGTGCCTCCAAGCCATTGGACAAGATGATACTACA
>NC_027748.1:7428456-7460637 GCF_000695525.1 Brassica oleracea var. oleracea
CGTAGAAGAGAAAGTGTGGAGAGATGCATGTGAGGAAGAGATATCATCGATCGTCCGGAACAAGACATGGGATTTAGTCGAGTTACCACCTGGAGCTAAGGCCATTGGACTCAAGTGGATATTCAAGATAAAACGGAACTCGGATGGGAGTATAAACAAATATAAATCCAGGCTTGTTGCAAAGGGATATATCCAAAGGCATGAGATTGATTTCGAAGAAGTATTTGCTCCAGTAGCTCGAATTGAAACCGTTCGCTTCCTCATTGCTCTGGCTGCATCTCACGGATGGCAGATACATCACTTAGATGTGAAAACTGCTTTCCTCAATGGATACTTAAAAGAAGACGTTTATGTCACGCAACCAGAAGGGTTTGTAGTTGAAGGCAGTGAAAACAAGGTCTACAAGTTACACAAGGCGCTTTACGGTTTGAAGCAGGCTCTAAGAGCTTGGAATGAAAAGTTAAACAAGGTGCTTGGTGAGATGAAGTTTATCAAGTGTTCGAAAGAACCATCATTGTATCGAAAGCAGGAGAAAAAGCATCTCCTACTCGTTGATGTCTATGTAGATGATCTCTTGGTCACAGGATCAAGTATTGACATGATAGAGGAGTTCAAAGCGGGAATGTCAGCATGTTTTGAGATGAGTGATCTCGGGCTGTTAACCTATTACCTAGGTATTGAGGTCATTCAATACGATGGAGGGATTAAGATTGTGCAAGAAAGATATGCAAAGAAGATATTGGAGGAGTCAGGTATGAGTGAGTGCAACGCTGTACAAGCTCCAATGGACTTGGGACTGAAGCTCTCTATGGCCAAAGAGGAGCAATCAGTAGACGAGAAGGAGTACAGAAGGCAAATAGGGTGCTTACGATATCTGATTCATACACGGCCAGACTTGTCTTATGCTGTGGGTGTATTGAGCAGATACATGCATGAACCAAAAGTATCTCACGCAGGAGCCCTCAAGCAGGTACTTAGGTATCTAAAGGGATCAATTTCTTATGGTCTTTCGTACAAGAAAGCGGGTAGGAGAGAACTAGAAGGTTATGTGGACAGTGGACACAATATCGACGAGGATGATGGAAGAAGTACCACAGGTCACATTTTCTATCTCGATGACTGTCCAATTTCGTGGTACTCAATGAAGCAAGAGACCGTAGCTCTCTCATCCTGCGAGGCTGAATTCATGGCCGCCACCGAAGCTGCCAAACAGGCGATTTGGTTGCAGGAGTTACTAGAAGAGGTCAGCAAGGAGACGTGCAAGAGAACCACCATCTACATTGACAACCAATCAGCGATAGCATTGACAAAGAATCCTGTTTTCCACGGACGCAGCAAACACATACACAAGCGCTATCACTTCATAAGGGAATGCGTCGAGAACGAGCAGATAGAGGTCCTTCACGTGCCTGGCAACAAGCAGAAAGCGGACATACTAACCAAGGCACTTGGAAGGATTAAGTTCAAAGAAATGCGAGACCTTATCGGAGTTGAAGAAGTGAAGAAAGTAGACTTCAAGTTTAAGGGGGTGATTGTTGGAGATAAACTTGAAGTTTGAAGATAACTTAGAGAATAAGTTATCATAATCCTATTCGAGTTATGTTTAGGATAAAATAGGTTTTACTAATATGTTTAGGATAAATATATCTCTATATAAGAAGATGGTGAGATGTGTCATGAACTTGTGAGATTAGAGATTATTTGTGAGAGCTTAGGTTTTGAGTGATTTTCCTAATTTAATAAGAAGATAGTTCTTATATAATCTTAGAGTGTTCATAAGCTAAGCTAATAGAGTCTAGGGCTGAAACATAATTTATTCCGACAAATCTATAATATAATATTACAGTTCATTCACTCTTTTCTGAGGCGACACGTCAGCATTTTGGTGGGTCTCATTTTTTAAAAATGGGAAAAAAGTGTCAAGCATGTGACTCGAACCCGGGTTATTGAAATATAAACACCAACATTTATACCACTAAATTAAAGGATACCTTGTACATTGATGACCGAAACTAATATATTTATGAAGGTTGGAAACCTTTGCTTCTTCGGTTTTCTCTGTGGGCCGGACCTAAAAGTGTATTATGAGTTTCATTTTTAAACGAGGTTCATCACGTTATATGAAAAAAACAACAATTATAGTTTTTCCATATTGTAAACTGTCTTCGTTTAACATGAGTTAAGGTTCTTTTCATCATTGTCTTAGACAAGTCTGAGTTACAGAGTTGTGCTGTGTGTCTGTTCGTAATCTATCTTTTCACCGGTGAACTCATCTGTCACTCAACCTTCGAGTCTCTCCGTATTGGTCGTAGTAGTTAGAGCATAGCCTCCAACCTCCTCGCTTATGGGATTCCCTGAACTTCAAGAAAAACTGTGAGTTTATGGGAATCACGGTTCTCTTCCTTGATGAAAAGGTAAGTTAATCTTCAATTTATCACACTTATTTAATATAATTGTTTTTAATTGATTTCATGATTTTTTGTTAAATAATATTATTTGCAGATTTTGTGATTCATGAGTTTATTCCCGCCAGACGTGCTAATCATTACATGCCATCTTTGAAAGCCGGTTCCATTGTGAAAGTCGATCGTTTTGAGGTTGATAGGTGCTCAAGCATGTACAAGATAATTGATCATTCATTGCTCATTCGTTTCATCTCACCAACTATTATTGATGAAGTCATCACGGGTGCTCCTGAGATCAATCTCCAATCATAATTAGACTGTTTGACAATTTCCAAGTGATTGCAAACACAAACCTAGAACTCCCCTGTATATTATCATATTGCATATGGGTTTATAATATGTTTTGTTATCATAACTGATATTCAAACTCGCATATGTGGTTGGGCAAATCCGTTCTTTCCAACACTCTGGCCTTAACAAAGAACAACTCGAGTCGTTATCCGTCTCCTCATTGATCCGTAAGAAACAATCAACACACAATTCCCTTTATATTATTATCTATATTGTGCTAACATCAATAATAAAAAATATTTCCTACCCAAATTTTGTGGTCGTCTATTTATCTTCCTTACTTATCAAACTAATTTTACACAAACCTTTATTTTACAGCTTAAAAGAAACCACAACAACCCAAACAATCAAAACACCAAAAACTAGAATTCCAAAAAAGACGAATCATTAATGATCACTTCTTTTTTTGTCTAATCTTAAAAATAAATTTCAAAACAAATATACCAAACCAATCACCTCAACTAAAACTCAACGACACATACATCGAGTCCGCTAAACAAATACAAACTACACGACCAACTATTTAACAATTTACAAACTTACTTTCGCAGCGACATATACATCGAGTCAGCTAAATAAATACAAACTACACGGCCAACTATTAAACAATTTAAAAAATTGCTTTCGCAACGAAGACGACAAACAAGATCAGTGAAATTACCTAAACAAAAAAGCAGAGTAAGTTATGAACTCTGATAAATACAACTAACAATGATTTTTGTTTACATATCACCAATCAAATAAAAGATAAACAAACACACCCACAACAGGAGATACAAGAGACAATCCCGACATACACAAAGACGGCAACAACAGCTCCACCTGCTCACTTCTCTTGTTTTATAAAAATAGCTTACATGCCCAATGTCAACAGGCCAATGCTATTGTCTTCTTATGAGAAATACATAAATTCGTTTAAAACTCATTAAAGCCCAAATACTCAGAACTGTCACTCATTTTATAGTTATTTCTACAAGTCTTCATGTATTTGTTTTAAAGGTCCGGTAAGAACAAAAAGTTTAAAAATAAAATAAAAACATATAAAAAAAATAATAAGGATAATAAAAATTATTACTTAATACATACAACTTACACAACTAAACTGGAGAAAAAATATTCAGAAACAAAAGGGACTCTCAACAAGTTTAATATAATTTATGTACTCTCGACAATACACGAAACAAATTAAAAAAGACAAACAAACAATAAGTATCAGTGACACAACAAACAACAACACAAACTATATCAATCACATTACTAACACAGTTTAGTCTTTCATAAGTAGAGAACAATGCATACACAGTTCATCATCACAACTCTAACCCTATAACAATAAAAAAAACTTGAAAAACAACTTAAAACGCAAAATTCAAAACTACATTAACCCTAGCAAATATTGAGATGAAACAAGAATTCTGTCCACAACCCCGCGCTTACGCGGAGGCAATGTGTAAGGCCCCGACCCGGTTTCCCTTACCGTCGGTTCGTCCTCTATTCGCTTCCCTCAACCAAACTGGCCCTATCCGAATTATTCTCTTAACTTAGGATTTTTATCAAGTTTTCTTCTATGAGGTTCAGTTCAGTTCCCCAAGTTCATTAAATCTATCCAGAATCCTAGCAAATTACTAAGACTGACAATATAATAAACATGTACCTCACTGCCTCGGTGCTAGTTGTCCGCCAGTCCATCCATACGCTTCATCCGAGTTGTCTTCATCCTTTCCCATTCATTCTTATCCAGCCAGCTCGATCAGATACTTAACCGAATCCCCTTGTTACTTAGTCACTCAACCAACCATCCCCACATGACCATGAATCTTATCCAGCAAGCTCGATCAGATACTTAACCGAATCCAAAACCAGTCAGTGATCACACCTCGATCCCGTCAGTACATACTCGGCTCTACAGCCCTCGATCCCGTCAATACACCTCACGGCCATCTTGCCCTCAAACCATCTAGTGCCAGTAACACACTCCCTTGAGCCGTGTACATCAGTACACTATCCAATCCAGCCAATACTCCTCCAGCCGTTCCTCTTTAGTATGCCTCCAGTCCGGTACGCATCCAATCAGTACGATCAGTCGGATACTATCCTATCGTATCGTCCATACCCTGATCCTCCTTAAAACTCAGTACCCGTTCTTTACTTCCATTCACAGCACGGTCCGACAGCATACCCATCGCATCCAGACACATACTCGCGTTCCCGTGCGCTACCATGATCCCATACTCAGTATCCACGATCAGATGTATGCATCCGACCCTTTCCACAGATCATCAGAACGGACCGATAGCGTAAGCCATCGCATCTAGAACACACCCACTCTCCAATGTGCGTTCAGAACCACCCACAGACGCACCAAGCCCACCGTTCAGTTCCTCAACCGCCTGTCTACCCGTCAATCCTACTCGATCCAGTACACAATATGCGTTAATGATCGATAAGACCGCAGACTGCACCAACCACCGTTGCCGTTCACTCCGCCTCGATCCCATGCAGTAATAACGGCCGATCAACCGCCTATCAGTCTTGATCTGTCGAGAACTCGCATCAGAACCAGACATGAACCAGAACATCATTACGGCCACAATCTCCTAGACGAATAGGGCTTCCGGCCATCTCTCTTCAGGTTCCGATCTGATATCTCCCTCTCGGCAATTCTCTCTTTTTCTCTCCCTTTCTCTGTGTTTTTTGTCCAGACTCGTGTAGAAACGAGATCCCCTTTCTGTTCCGCAGGATTTTTCTTTAAAATGGAGTTTGGGCGGTTACTTCTCGGCCTAAACCATTCATAACCGTCCCATAAATGCTTCCGCGCTCCAAACCCATTAGTAACCGCTCTCGGACAGTTTCTTATCAGTCCGTAACCGTCTTTGACGGTTTCCCAGTAACTCCCAGCAGTTCCAACTGCTCTTTAACTGCCTTAGCGGTTCCAGAACTCAACTGTTTATAAACCGTCCCAGTCAGTTAAGCAGTCCAGTAACAACCTGGAACCGTCGTGTAACTGTTCCGGTAACTACTTTGTAACCATTCCAGTAACTGATCCCGCCATTCTCCTTAGCTAATCAGTTCATGTTCAGCTCAGTATCTGTTCCCGTCAGAACGTATACCAGTCAGTCCACACATTGACTAACTGATCTCAGATGACAAGTCCAGCTGCCTCGTCTGAATCGTTCCAGCTTAGTCCGACAAGCTTGACTGCTATGTTTGGACAAACAATATCGTCTTAACCTGACCAGTACTATCTAGATGACCTGTCCAACATGTCTGTCCCATCTGATCAGTCCGGCCTTGGACTGATCCAGTCCAGACTGCGGGATGGGGATGCTACAAGTCTCCCCCACTTAGAATGAAATCGTCCTCGAATTTAGCAGTTAATAGAACTTTGTTCTATCCAATCAGAACAGTCTCCCCCACTTGGAATGAATCCCCACACACGGCCTTCATGCCTTAACTCAATTCTCAGGCTTTCGGTCACTCGACCATTTATGTGTTCCAGACTTCCTGATCACAATCACACGCATCAGGTACGGTATCAGCTATCGAGTTCCTTGATCCAGTGCCTTCTCACATACTTAGTCTCAGCAGACTAAGTTCAGTTCACAAACTTACTTCTGAGCGATCTCCTGATCTTTGGACACACACTTTGGTGAGAACATAACTCCCAACAGTGTTGACCAGTTTACCTCAATTCTCGAAGTACTCGATACCTTAGTTAAGTTTTTCCAGTCCTTTCCTTAACCGGTCACAGTCATTCACTAACCCAACCTTAGTCCTTCTAGGACTCAGATCAAAGGAGTCTCTGTCCATCCTGACTTGACTGTTTGATTCCTGTACTCCAGTGTTCCTTAGCATGGCCTAACTCCGAATACTAGGAACTTAATCTTTTCAGAACGCATGGATCTCATCTTGATCCTTACAGTTGTTCCCTCGGATCACTCCCTGATCCTAACCAGTCCCCGACCACTTATGATCGACATCAGCTTTTCTCTGATCTTTATTGATCTTTATTGACACCTCCAGATCATTCTTGATCCTTTAAGACATTTTTTATCGGATCCTACACTTGATCCCTTGCACAGTCTTCTTTTCGGACTCCCAGTCCTTCCCGGTTCACAATCCATAATGACAAACTCATCTTATTCCCATTGACTCAGTCACAGTTATGTCTTGGATGATTCAACAGTTCCCAAAGACATCAGTACATACAAGACCTACCAAACAGACGGACGTCCTACAGACATGTTATGGCAAACTCTCACTAGTTCTCACCCATGCTTTCATCGCGATCGGAAACCCACAGCAGTGAACTCCTTAAGTTCCAGTAACAGTACAGTTATGTCTTGGAAGGTACATCTCCCATAGACATCAGATTGGGTTTCCGCAGACTATAGTACAGACACGCGATGGCGAACTAATCTAATTCCCACCGACAAGATAATAGTTACGTCTTGGCAACTCTGTTTTCCCACAGACGTCAGGACAGAACACGCGATGATAGACAGACACGTCTTGGAAACTCTCGATTTCCATAGACGCCAGAACAGACAGTATCAGTACATTTATGCCTTAGCAAACCCACTCGGTTCCTAAGGACATATCATCAACACTAACACTAATGTTTAAACATTCCCACTTGTCCAGTTAACCAGACACTTAGTCTGGTCTAGCATTATCATTCCAAGTCATCGAGCAGCCGTTTTACTATCCAGTTAAGTCTTAATGAGCATCTCAGCCATAAGCACCTAGACTGATGTAGACTCTCGCATGAAAGAAATTAATAATCTAAACCCAAATGATCGTCCCAAATCATCGAGCCGTTATCCAAAATCCAGCAAGCCTTAGCAAGCATCACAGCCCCTAAGTACCTTGTCTGATCTAGACGCTCATGATAGGAACCGATCATTTACTACTTTTGAAACTCTGACCACAACTCATCATCTATGGCATCTTGTACCTCCAAGTAGTTTCTTGATCACCTAACAAGTCTTTGGCAAGTACACCTGACTTCCAATCTCTTGTTCCGATAATCTCAACTCTCGGCCCGCACAAGCCTACCAAGACGATCGAGCTTAGTCAACCTTGACAATTCCATTGTCCAGTTCTCTATATCCAGACTTGCTTACCATTGCCACTTTCGATGTGTCTGTCTTACTCAGATTTTTTTTTTTTCAAAAATCTTTTTATGAAACTTCCAGTTCCAGTTTCCTGGAACAGCTTATCTGTTACCTTGGAAATCTTAGAATCCATCTAAGCATTCTCAACAGACGGTCCATTCGAATGTAAGTCTCCGTATTTCACATTCCAGCATCAGTGCCTTGGCCATTAGTCCTTAGGCTCTTCCATGGACGACTAGTCCAATTCAGTTTTCTGATTTCCTGACTCTTTCAGGTTATCTCTTAGCAAACCATCCATTGCCTTAACCCGTCCTTAACCCGTTCATTGAGATACTATCTCAGTTCTCGGACCACCTGTCCAACTCAGTTCCCGTTTACAACATCCGGCTCATCCACTCGGCCATCTTGCCTTGAAGGCCTTCCGTCTGAAGTCCCCCTTTCAGATCCAGTTACGGACGTCTTGTCCATACATAATTAAACTCGCCAGCTCCTTGGCTCAATATCCGACATCATTGTCCTTGACAGTTCATTGTCTTACTTACATTTTTGAATCATCTTTCGCTTTCTCGAACAGCTTGGTTCTTCTTTACTCCAGTCTGCTTAACCTTCCTTAAGCTTCAGAAATCTCTTAGTTAATCCTTCACGTTTCTTCACTTCAGAATCTGGATCCATTGACTTACGTAAACCTCTCTGTTGTTTCCAACACTTAGAATAATTTCTTGGATAACTCTCTCGAGTAATCCATAACACCTTAAGCAGTCCGATCATTCTCCAAATGATCTTAACTCAGACTTCATTCAACCAATCCAATCATTCATCAATGATCTTATTTCCGGTTTCTTTCCAGTTAGACTTCTAACTTACATTTGCCCATACAAAGTGTAAGTCCGACTTGATCACTCCCAAGATCAAGTCTCTCGTTAGTTCTCCAATGCTCGTGCTTAGCATTTTCCACGTCCGTTCGGTCTAGACAAATCTTGAATAATCCTTCCAACTCTGTCCTAGAACCGTAATCGCTCTGATACCACTTGTAAGGCCCCGACCCGGTTTCCCTTACCGCCAGTTCGTCCTCAGTTCGCTTCCCTCGACCAAACTGGCCCTATCCGAATTATTCTCTTAACTTAGGATTTTTATCCAGTTTTCTTTAATGAGGTTCAGTTCAGTTCCCCAAGTTCATTAAATCTATCCAGCATCCTAGCAAATTACTAAGACTGACAATATAATAAACATGTACCTCACTGCCTCAGTGCTAGTAGTCCGCCAGTCCATCCATACGCTTCTTCCTAGTTGTTTTTCTCCTTTCCCATTCATTCTTATCCAGTCAGCTCGATCAGATACTTAACCGAATCCCCTTGTTACTTAGTCACTCAGCCAACCATCCCCACATGACCATGAACAAAGAGAGACGGCTTGGTTTCCAACCAGCCATCCAGAACTGACAGTACGCCAGCCTTGCTAGCGTTCCAAAACCAGTCAGTGATCACACCTTGACCCGTCAGTACATACTCGGCTCTACAGCCCTCGATCCCGTCAGTACACCTCACGGCCATCCTGCCCTCAAACCATCTAGTACCAGTAACACGCTCCCTTGAGCCGTGTACATCAGTACACTATCCAATCCAGCCAATACTCCTCCAGCTGTTCCTCTTCAGTATGCCTCTAGTACGGTACGCATCCAATCAGTACGATCAGTCGGATACTATCCTATCGTATCGTCCATACCCTGATCCTCCTTAAAACTTAGTACCCGTTCTTTACTTCCATTCACAGCACGGTCTGACAGCATAACCATCGCATCCAGACACATACTCGCGTTCCCGTGCGCTACCACAATCCCATACTCAGTATCCACGATCAGATGTATGCATCCGACCCTTTCCACAGATCATCAGAACGGACCGAGAGCGTAAGCCATCGCATCTAGAACACACCCACGCTCCAATGTGCGTTCAGAACCACCCACAGACGCACCAAGCCTACCGTTCAGTTCCTCAACCGCCTGTCTACCCGTCAATCCTACTCGATCTAGTACAAAGTATGCGTTAATGATCGATAAGACCGCATACTGCACCAACTACCGTTGCCGTTCACTCCGCCTCGATCCCATGCAGTAATAACGGCCGATCAACCGCCTATCAGTCTTGATCTGTCGAGAACTCGCATCAGAACCAGACATGAACCAGAACATCATTACGGCCACAATCTCCTAGACGAATAGGGCTTCCGGCCATCTCTCTTCAGGTTCCGATCTGATCTCTCCCTCTCGGCATTTCTCTCTTTTGCTCTCCTTTTCTCTGTGTTTTCTGTCCAGACTCGTGTAGAAACGAGATCCCCTTTCTGTTCCGCGGGATTTTTCATTAAAAGGGAGTTTGGGCGGTTACTTCTCGGCCTTAACCGTCCATAACCGTCCCATAACTGCTTCCGCGCTCCAAACCCATCAGTAACCGCTCTCGAACAGTTTCTTATCAGTCCGTAACCGTCTTTGACGGTTTCCCAGTTACTCCCAGCAGTTCCAACTGGTCTTTAACTGCCTTAGCGGTTCCAGAACTCAACTGTTCATAAACCGTCCCAGTCAGTTAAGCAGTCCAGTAACCACCTGGACCCGTCGTGTAACTCTTCCGGTAACTACTTTGTAACCGTTCCAGTAACTGATCCCGCCATTCTCCTTAGCTAATCAGTTCATCTTCAGCTCAATATATGTTCCCGTCAGAACGTATACCAGTCAGTCCACACATTGACTAACTGATCTCAGATGACAAGTCCAGCTGCCTCGTCTGAATCGTTCCAGCTTAGTCCGACAAGCTTGACTGCTATGTTCGGATATACAATATCGTCTTAACCTGACCAGTACTATCCAGATGACATGTCCAACATGTCTGTTCCATCTGATCAGTCCGGCCTTGGACTGATCTAGTCCAGACTGCGGGATGGGGATGCTACACAATACCCCTCGTACAGTATAATAATAAAGTCTAAGTGACTAACCAAAAATTATTATAATATTTTTTATTGGTAACCGGTATTTAGGACTGATATAGTTTTGGTGTATTTATGTTTTAGGGGTGCAGTTATTTTGTTTAGTTTCTTAGGAATATTATTAAATTTGTTAATATTTTGTTCCAAAAACATATCGTTGTTCATGATTTCAGGGACTCCTACAATTTTTTTAACGATTTTATTATCCAACCTTTTAAAAGTAACATGGATAGTCATGTATATTGAGCTTTAATAGAACAAGAGCTACGAACCAAATACAAAATATACCAGTTGGGAGACTGTAATCATCCACAAACAAATATCATAGATTTATTTCAATATCCTTCTTTGTCATAGCGTATATTATTCTCATCGTCAAGCGTCTGAACCACATGAAGAATTTCTTCCAACCCCATCTCTGTAATCCTCTTCCAACATTTCTCCCGCATACATATAAGCACCACTCAGCTCCAGAAAGTGGGGAAGACTATTTTGAGCCATTTGAACATTGACGAAACCACAATACCCCAAATTACTATTTGTACTGAAACTATATAAACTGTAAACCGCAACCGCGCAAAGTTTTGTTTTGGTGGCGAGTACTAGATAAGAGTTTGACCAATGATATCTTTTCAGAAAACACTTGGGCAATATATATAGTCCATGAGGAGAGAACCAGAGGTTATTAAGATATGGAAGCACCGCTTAATTATAGGTATGTTCAAAATCCAACTTTTGTATTATTTTCGCTGAATGTTCAATATAATCTTGTAAAGGAAAAAGAACGTAAAATAGAAAATATTTTTTTTTTAAACTTGATTAAAAGGAAATAAATTGTGTACCAAATATAAGAATATGACGATTATTGGTGATAAAATATCAGTTATAGGATAATGAATATTAATTAATTTAAGAAAACAAAAGGTATTTGTGAAAAAAAAAGAAGGTATTTATGGTGCCGTTGGATTTTTTTGTTTTGTTTATGATCAAAGTGCCGTTGGATAAATAAACTAGGAACGTGGAAAAAATTGTGTTCGAGTGAGTAGCAGGACCAATGAGACATTATTCTGACCAAGACATGAACATGAATGAAAGGTTTAGTCCGTTTGGATATGGATATGTCCCAACGTCCTTGTTTATTTACTGTCTTCTAAAATAAAATGTTTTCTACGATTATGAAAAACTTGACCTTCTGATTGAATTATTGTGATTGCCTTGGTTTAGTTGGGTGTCATCGAATCAATAGCAATAAACGAACGAGAGTGACGCAGATAGACTTATTATTTTCTTTAGCCATGGGATAAAGCTCATAAATCATCGATTTTAGGCAAACGATAAAACTTATATAAGAAGTTAAAAGCATCACCCGGACTCGATAGTCCAGTGGTATCTCCCCCTTGGGGAGGTCAGCTGTTCGACTCGCAGGGCGGGGAGGCGTGCCCAGGGCCCTAACCGATACAGGCAAAGGCTGGCGCCGGGCCTAGGTGTGGGCTGACCGAAGGTTGGCCAACAACCTGGTTAAAAAAAAAAAAAAAAAAGTTAAAAGCATCAAAATTTATACTGTAGTAGTTTATGGAAAAAAAGTTTTTATCCTTCTTAAAACTTGCACCCAAAAAAAAAGTTTTTATACTTTAAACGTCCAACTATGTAGAGTCGGACGGACCTGTATTTACCAATATGAAAAAAAAATCTAAACCATAGATCTTTGTAAATGTGATCCATAGCAAAGATGAGTCATTGTTCAGGTGATAGTTACCATGATTGCTCCATCTATCTAAACGCCAACCACACACAATGGTCCCCAAAGATTTAGAGCCCTACAATCTAACATAAAGACATCGTTGAAAGTAGATATTTCCATGGTAAAGACACTTTTAGGCTTTTAGCCACCACTCTAGCAGTGAAATGAAGTGCACAAATAGTCATAGCAGATTCTATTTTTTTTTGCCTTCCTTTAGATGTGATGATAAGAATCAGAGACTAGAAAACAAGCACTTACAAGTGGTCCAGAGATCAAACATACACCAATATGTCTTAAAACGCAATCCAGGGATTATATTCCATCTTTCTAGCTGCTCAGTGCCATAAAGAGAACTTGGATGCAAGAAGGGTAAAGAGGACGAGAGTGATACATAGTCGAATCGAATTGGGGTTAAATTAATAATCATATACGAGAATGAATTACATGTTAACTGAAACAAGGAATATCTTTGCTCTCATGAAGTTTTTCTTCTTTTTCTTTTAAATTCTATAATACCAAAGAAAAAAAGAGAAAAAAAAGCGAGAGTGTGGAAGTGACAAAAACTGTACCAAAAACGTCTTTCTACTACATCTTGAGCATGTGTGATTCAGCGAGCGACGAACTAAGATCTTCTCTGGATTGTGATCTCCGGCTCTGGAGACGCATTTGACTCCGGGAGGACCAGAAGGAGCCACTGTTGTCAACTTGCATCTCCCCTAAGCTATCAGAAGAATAACTATGCATTACGCTGCTGCTCGATGAGTACAATGAACAAGACTCCTCGCTATTGGACTGTTAAGGCTTTCCAAAGGAAAACTTTGATCTTTGGGACTGTTAAGACTTTCCAAACCTTCTCTTTGAGGATGTTAACTGACGGTAGATTGAGAGCTTCTGGTTGGTTCCGTCTAGTTTTCTCCTCAAAGGCCAGCCGCTAGGCTGACTTAACTGTGAATTGGCCACTTTGTGTCAACTTCCAAGAGTGAAAATCTTCCATCAACACCACCGGTTGATTTCTTTCCAGCCATTGGATGTCCTCTGGCACAAAGACTTCACATAATGCTGACACATTCCATCTCCGTGTATGAGGATCAATCAGAGAGCTTGCACGCAGATTCACATCGAAGTTATAGTTCTTGATCCATGGTGCTCTCATACCTTCCACAAGATCCTCAATCCACATGTCGGTCCAGACTTTGTTTTTTCCCCATTGCACACTCTGTGTCTCAGGCCTTTGACAAGAAGTTCTCTTCCATGCAAAAGGCTGCGCCACGCATATGACGGTCTCGTACCTAAAGCGGCTGACAAGAAATCACCACCGGGAAAGTACCTACTCCTTAGGTAGCTTGCAAAGAGAGATTCCGGTTGAGTTATAATTTTCCACGCTTGTTTCGCTAGCATTGCTTGATTAAAGGCTTCTAAATCTCTGAAGCCCAGACCGCCTTGTTCCTTCGGTAAGCACATGCGTTCCCATGCAACCCAATGAATCTTTCTGAGATGAGGCTCAGCTCCCCACCAAAAAGCCGTAAGCATGGATGAAAGTTTGTCAATGATTGTCTTGGGGAGTTTGAAATAAGACATTGCAAAGGTTGAGAGGGAGGAGCCCGACGATTTGATTAGGAACTATTTTCCACCTTGCGACAAACGCTTATAGTACCACACATCAAGCCGGTTTTGAGTTCTGTCTTTAAGACAAGAGAAGAGATCCACCTTTGAGCCTGAGAAGCATTCCGGCTAACCCAAATATTTGCTTTCTCCCCCCTCCCCCCCACTCATTAAAGATTCCTAGGAGCCATTGAATACTCACTCTTGTTCCTTCATCTACTTTATCACCGAAAGAGATAGATGATTTCTCAAGGTTGATGTTTTGACCAGTGGCTTCACCATAAAATTTGAGGATTCTTTGAAGCGCAGATGTTTCATTCACATAAGCTTTGCATAAAAACAAACTGTCATCGGCAAACAACAGATGTGACACAGTCGGACCTTCCTCCGAGAACCTCAGGCCACTGATCAACCCATTTCTCTCCGCGACGTTCAGCAAGTGGGTCAGACCCTCAGTGCACATGACAAAGAGGAAAGGCGATAACGGGTCTTCTTGGCGGATACCTCTTTTGGAGTTTATCAAGCCAAATGGTTGGTCATTAAAATGTTTATTTACCGTCTTCTAAAATAAAATGTTTTTCTTGGATTATAAGAAACTTGATCTTCTGATTGAATTATTGTGATTGGTTTAGTTGGGTGTCATCGAATCAATAGCAATAAACGAACGAGAGTGACGCACATAGACTTATTATTTCCTTTAGCTTGACACCAAAGGTTTTCAATTATTTTGCTTATGGATTAAGCCACAATAGCAAGCAAGGGCTGAGATTGATTTTAACTAAATGTTCCTGTCCAAATGTCGGAGTCAAGAGCAATATTCGACACTTATAGCGATGAAAACTATTGAGAAAGACTCGTTTTGTCACATAATTGATCAATCACATTTGTCAAACGATTCTTAAAAAATCAAACCTGTACACTAGTCTGTGTAGGTTTATTGCAACTGGACTAGTTAAAGAACAAACAATGGTTAAGGGTGCCTATCTATACATTGACCAAAACTAATGAAAACATAGAACATGGCTGGCCATGGGATAAAGCTCATAAATCATCGATTTTAGGCAAACGATAAAACTTATATAAAAGTTTGAAAGCATAAAAAATTATACTGTAGTAGTTTATGGAAAAAAAAAGTTTTTATACTTCTTAACATTTGCCCCCCAAATAAATTTTTTTATACTTTAGACGTCCAACTATGTAAAGTCGGACCTGCATTACCAACTCTAAACCATAAATCTTTGTAAATGTGATCCATAGCAAAGATGAGTCATTGTTCAGGTGATAGTTACCATGATTGCTCCATCTATCTAAACGCCAACCACACACAATGGTCCCCAAAGGATTTTGAGCCCTACAATCTAACATAAAGACATTGTTGAAAGTAGATATTTCCATGGTAAAGGAAAAATACACTTTTAGCCTCAACTCTTGCAATGAAATGAAGTGCACAAATATGTATAGCAGATTCTATTTTAACCTTCCTGTAGATGTGATGATAAGAATCAGAGACTAGAAAACAAGCACTTACATGATGTGGTCCAGAGATCAAACATACACCAATATGTCTTAAAACGCAATCCAGGGATTATATTCTCCTCTTTCTAGCTGCTCAGTGCCATAAAGAGAACTTGGATGCAAGGGTAAAGAGGACGAGAGTGATACATAGTCGAATTGGGGTTAAATTAATAATCATATACGAGAATGAATTACATGTTAACTGAAACAACAAGGAATATCTTTGCTCTCATGAAGTTTTTCTTCTTTTTCTTTTAAATTCTATAATACCAAAAAAAAAAAGAGAAAAAAAAGCGAGAGTGTGGAAGTGACAAAAACCGTACCAAAAACGTCTTTCTACTACATCTTGAGCATGTGTGATTCAGCGAGCGACGAACTAAGATCTTCTCTGGATTGTGATCTCCGGCTCTGGAGACGCATTTGACTCCGGGAGGACCAGAAGGAGCCACTGTTGTCAACTTGCATCTCCCCTAAGCTATCAGAAGAATAACTATGCATTACGCTGCTGCTCGATGAGTACAATGAACAAGACTCCATGAGCTGTATGCTGCTTCCAAAACTAAACGGCCTACGCGGTGAACTCCTCGCTATTGGACTCAACGGTGGCTTTACCCCTGAACATAAGACAGACAGAACTGAGAAATGATACAACGCAAAGAACTGGCCATAACTCCAGATAATGCAAACTGAATTTACCTGTACCCATATGACTCCATCGCAATCTGAAGGGAGAAGGAATGTTAAGAACAGAGGAAGCTGAAGCGCTATTGTGCTTAAATAGAGGCAGACAGGACTTTCTGAAAAACCTTGGCATACAGTTGCCGACGCGTGACAGTGCACAGAGAAGCAGAATCAGTGAGACGAACAGAACAGATATAAGAGCTACTGGGTTTATCTTCATGCTCAGAGTCTCGTACCCCTTTAGTCCCAATGTAGAAGACAAAGCCTTCCCTGCTTCCAGAACAGCTACCCCCAGTGTCCAAGTTATACTCCCAGACCCAATTATAATCTGCTTATCTGTAATATACAAACCTTCTCGTAACAGAGAGACTATGTACGGTGCTCTAAAGCAGTACTGTTCAATGAAAGGTTGTGGAGAAACACTGGTTCTCGCTACCTGCCAGGCCTTTTCACAAAACTCCCTACCTTTTTCCAATACATCATCAAGGGAAGCTTCAGCGCTTAGATTGAAGAATCTGTACACCACGAAGAATCCGGACACAGCGTAGAACTGACCGTGAGGACGAGGGTAACCATCAGGAAGAGCACAAGGCTGCAAATCACAATCAACACCATGTTTTGTCTTCGACCACTCGGAGCTATTAACAGCAATTTTCGCTAGAGCGCTGCACTCTCCCCAGTTTGGAGCACCTATGAGCTTAATAGGAACTCCTGACTTCCCTTTCTTACCTCGTTTGACAGTAGAACCACATTGAGAACAAACGTACTGTCCTTCGTATCCAGAGTTCAAACAAGGATGTTTCAACTCAGAGTTATTGACATTTGGCATCCTCTTTAAAAGCTGAACAACAGACCTTTCAAACGCATCGTTAAGTCCATACCCGGCCAGAGAATAAGCGCTAAGATGATGGTTAACAGACCCTATCCTGAGATCTAAGTTAGTCTCGTTATGTGCTCGCTCCTCATTCTCAAACGTCACCTGCAAAGACGAGCCACCAAGGTCAAGCGCACCGAACGTCGCCTTCTTCGGCACAGCTCCCAACATGCTCGTTTGGTAATTAAGAGCCGTCCATCCAAAATAAGCTTCCTCTGTACCGCTAATGATCTTAACCCACTCCCTCCGGCAAGTGAAGGGAGACTTCGCCAGTATAGACCACACATTACCTAAAAGCCAGCTCGAATCACTAGCGCGCAGCCTCCTAACACCCGCTGTTGCGTACACAAAGAGAGACGTTGTCCTATGAGCATGCTTGGGGATCTGCCTCTCCGCCCACTGGATAAGAGGCTTAATCGCTTTTTTCAATCCCGTTCTGTTGTTGACGAGCTTGTCAAACCCAGGCTCTGTCTCCATCCTATCATAAGCCCTCCCACTTGACTTCCTAGAGATACCTTCCGTCAAGGACTTCATCACAATAGGGAGACTACTATCTTTCTTGTAGTTTAAAGACGCCTGGTAGACGTAGGCGCGAGTCCCCGTGCTTCCGCAGTCAAACACAACGTAGTACCTCGACGCTCCGCGAGACCAGTTCGTGTAAACGTACATGCCTAGTACATACACCAGAGAAGCAAAGAGAAAGAGGCACGTAACGATCATCACCGCGCGGATCCATTTACGCCTGCTCGTGGACGGTTTGGGAACACTGGGCGGGAGAGCTCCCTTGTCCTTGGAGAAGCTAGCTCCGTTCTGTCCCCATTGTTTAGCGCTTGAGTCGGTTTCACGAGCTTCTTCGGGATCGAAGGCGTGGTAGGAAGAGAAGTCTTGGAGAGACGCGGAGTGTCTCAAACCACCGTTCTTGCGCCCACCGTTTCCGAAAGAGAAGGAAGCTGGAGATGAGGTGCCTACATCAGGTGATGAAGAACCAGTAGGGATGTATGGAAGAGAAGGTTGTGTGCTTGCTCCGTAGCGATTCGGTGTAAAGAGTTGAGTGATGTTGCCGAAAACCATCTTCGCTTGCCTAACATATAACTACTCCAAACTGGTGATACTTACAAGCCTCAAAATGCAGAAGAAGAAGCACAAGCACCACGGATACAGATTCTTCCTCCTTCAGTGGAAGATGGTAACTACACAAACCAAAATCAAATGCAATCTTGAAGAGCTTCACAAAATCAATAAGAACACAAAGAAAGGAGCGATCTTGCAGTTTAAATCGACATTGAGATAACGAAATTGTAATATAGAAGGGCTAGAATACGATACCAGAGAGGCGCATTGGAGAAGAGAGAAGAGAGCACACTCAAAGCCACCGTCAAAAGCTTCCGCAGCACTAGATCTCGAACGTCGCTGCGTCTCAGAAGGAATTAAAGCGCATTTACATACACGAATCGTCCTCTCTTTGTGCGAGAGAAAAGAGAATCTCCGGTAGATCTGAGGAGTATCGGTGCTGAAGCCGCGACTCAGACCAGAGAACACGAAGACGACAGAGATCCGTTTTTGTGCAGACTCTGTGCCTTTGTTGGTTTTCTCTCTACAACAGAAAACGTCTTTGCTCAATTCTCGATATCTGGGGGGCTTATTTGGAATATTGAAAACGTTTGGGGTCTAAACGTAAACGACTTTTTTTATTCCAATAAATCTATAAAATTGTCGGTCTAATTGTTGTTAGTTAAACAATGCTAATGGTGTGTCCGACAATATGAATTGAACTTTTGTATAGTTTTTATAAACAAGTTCAATTATAAACTCGTACGAGAGCGTGAAAATAAAAACTGATACTACGTTGTTTGTGTTTTTTTTTTATATCTTTTTTTGATAAGTTATTATTAAAGATAACTAAAATCGGGATAGACTTTTCGAAATTCGTAAAGTTCCCACTAGTGTTTATGTTTTCTTACCAGAATAGTCACAGCTTTTGTCGAATGACTTTTTCCAACTTTATGAAGATCCCCCTAACCTTAGTTTTGACAACTATATAGTCTAGACAATTTATCTCGCACTAAATAGCTATTATCCATTGCTAGAAAGGAAATATGCAGAAGTTAAGGTAAAATGTCATCAGATACGAATTAGATGATCTTCAAGATTTAAAGGAAGAAGAAAAGATAGTAGCATTGGAGTAAACATTGTGAATCTATGATTTATACATAACATAGAGGGAATCAAATAAGGTATTAATATGAGATGAATGTAACGAAAATAAAGTTAAAAATCTTTTGTAAAATGGGTTCTGCTCTGATTCTTTTAACTTTATGGTTTCTTTTTTTATTTTAGTCTGCAGATTTCATAGAGGAACTGGCTAATCCAGAAAACAACTGCCCTATTCTGCTAACGACTGGGTTCTTCTTCAGAGGCTCCGAGGTTCTTGCACTATGAGACGGTATCGCAATCCCGGAAGCCATTGCTTTCCGCTCTCTAAAAGATGCCCATGTGACCATATAGAGTCCTAAGATGATGAAGAACCCACCCACAACACTGCACAGAGGAAAAGAAGTCTGTGTGAGATGATCAAGAAGATGTTGAGTATCCAAAGCCAAGTGAAGAGCATGGATGATTCAAAAAGATTAATGTTTGGTTCACCTTCCGAGAAAGATAGGGCTACCGAGAAAGATTCTCGACAGGAAAGCTGATGCAGCAGGCTGAAGTGGATTGTAGAGAGAAACCAAGGCAGGACCAATTATCTTATTGGACCACGTCAACATTCCAAAGTTTAGTGCTGACGCTACAACTCCCTTCAAAGAAGATAATAAACCATATGAAGCGAGAAACATGTGAGAATATAACTAAAAAAGAGTATTGGTGCAACTTACTGCATATATAACTGCGAGAACTTCAGCTTGTGTTAGCTTCCAATCTAATGGCTCCTTCACCATGAAGAAAGCTGTTGTGACCATTAGTACTGTACCGGAGAAGTATGACAATGCAGCAACCGAAAGATTTGCTGGATACTTCTTCAAAACCGGCGCCTGGAGAGTTTCCATTACACTCACATTAACAGACTATATATGGGTTTGTCTAAACGTAACCAAAAGAAACTGAAACAAGGGATTTTACCTGAATAGCAATAAAAGTAGCCATACACATGCAGTTTCCAATCAAGCATAAAACACCAATGTGCCACTGCTCAAATCCAAGGTCGAGAAAGCCAGTGACTAACCACCCTGTAGGCTCAGGTTGGCCTTTAGCGCTGATTTCATTGTGCATCGCAAAGTCTGCATCTTTATCTCCTAACAAGACCGGACCTCTAAATAAAACCATAAATACGGCACCCAAAACACACACAAGTGTTCCTCCAACCTTAGTTTGACCTTCGATTCTCATCAAGTTCACTCTTTCTGTACTGCATACAAAGTAGGAGACGTTAGAAAACGAAGAAGTGAAGAACTTTTTGAAAAAAAAAAGTACTAACCCCATCATTACAGCCAAAAGAAAGGTAAAGACCGGGATGGATGGTTGAATGGCAGCAGCGTAAGTTGGATTAGTGTATGTAAGACCGACAAGAAACAACAGTTGGTTGCCAAACACCCTATAAAATTCAGGATAATGCAGAGGTGGCATTAGCAAGATGTTTACTCTGCGTAAACATGATTACATTACAAGATACTGAGACAGGACAGGGATGTACTATTACCCTGATAAGCCCAAAAAGAAGAATGACAATAGAAGGCTTCTAGTCATCGGAGGCCTGGTCCTCCTGCATACATGGAAAAAGGAACAGTATTCCTTAATTAGGTTATGAATACTCAAATATTCATCACAAAGACTGCAAAGCTTGAGAGTAAAGTAGCATAAACATGACGAGTTAGAGCCTCGCCCACACTATTACTTCATTTTTCTGATATGTAACCTATCTCGGTGGGGAAGGAGGAGAAGAGATACAATACCAAAATACTACCTTACCCACCAAGAAACTATAAGGCTTTCGCCTTGTTGCGCCTATGGCGTCCTGAACTTGAGTCAAAAGCGCAAGCGCTTTATGGAGGTTGCTTCACCATAGAGGCATAAAACGTTTTGCTCATCTCCATGGTGCGCCATTTAAAACCAAGGATAGGTTATCAGGGGAACTATATCACAGTCCTAACAGAATTAGACGAGTGTAGGTCGTGAAACATGATCCTAGTTTCAAATGTAGTTATGGCAAAACCCGAAGAAGAGCCTAACAAAACTACTAACAGTATTAGAACATGATCAGCAAAGAAACTGCAACAGATCAATGACCTCAAAATTCATAAGTATCCTAATCTTACCTACCAACAGTGGATGTAATCGGAACAAAAATATTCACTTGTTTGATCATAACACAAAGGATTGCCATAACACATTAAACACTGTCCAGAGAGAACTTAAGTCAACACATCTGAAATCTAGTTCCTCTGTTATGAAGATAACAGTGAGCTTAAACAACTAGACATCAAGAGAGAAACCCCTAATTCGATCCCAAGATCCGATCCAATGGTGAACCCACAAAAGCACAAAACTTTACGGGAAAAGATGAAACCTTTCGCGGAAATAGGCTAGAGGAGCGAGAATAGAGAGAGCAAGAAGATCACGGCAGACGCAGAAGACAAGCTGGTTGACTCCAACGTTGAGAGCCACTTTCGTAATCACATGGTACCCTCCGTTAAACAGCTGAACAAACGCCATCGCGTAATGCGCCAACCTGGCGTCTCTCTCCGCCGCCGATCCGCCTACGTTCAGCACCATCGCCGCCGTCATTTCCCGATTTGCACGCCCTCCCTCTCTCTCTCTCGCTCTCGATCTCGCGTTCTAGATTCTTACAGATGAAAGACAAATCTTAGGAAGACTAACTAAAGTTAGATCCTTTACTCCGTTTGGTACTAAAAAGCTCAACGAAATCTCTCCTCCTCAGATTTTTTTTCTCTCACTTTACGTGTTTTTTTTTTCTTTTTCACAGGTAGATTTATTAACGGGTCTAAGCCCAATAAGAACAAAGCCCAAAACAGTACAACATTAATACAACAAAAGGCCCAAACAGAAAGGGCGAACTTAAACAAACGCTTAGGGCCGTCAGCCCAATAAACGCAAACCGTTGGGAAGGAAACAACGAACACGTCACCCACCACGTGCAGGAACGCCCAGCATTCTCAGGACACGCGTCAAGGCGAGCGATCACTTCCTTCGTCGGAGTCAGAGAAGATGAGCGCCGGAGCTCCGCCATCAGCGAAGAAACGAACCTGTGGAGAACCAACAGAGTAGTTCTCACAAAAGTTCTAACCGGGATTTCTAGTCTGACGAATCGTCGCATCTAGAAGGATAATCACCGTCTTCAATCGATCCAACAAGCTCCGATCTTCCGAAAGAAAGGAAGAAAAGAGAATCGGATAGAGAGTCAGTGAAGAAGATGAAGCAAGACGCGACGATCGAAACAAAAGCAGGCGAAATCAGTGCTTTATAAGCCACCGTTTCGCGGAATCGAAGCCGGCGAAGCAGTGCTATGAGAGCCACCGCAGCCCAGAGTCAGAAGCCCGAACGTCGGGAAGCAAAGCCGGAGAGAAACCGGCAACAAAAATGGCAAGCTTTCTCTCTTCCCCGTGAAAAGTACGAGAGCGTGAACAGAGATGAGAGAAAAAGGTTTTTTTCACTTTACGTGTTTTACAATTTTGTAATATTCATTTTATTTTGGGTTTAAATTGTAATTGAGTTGGGGTTAAATTGCAATTTCTGTGGAGGGTAAAATTGCAATTGTTTTTGGGTTAAATTACAATTAAATAAGTTTCGTTTCCTTTTCTTGGTTATTTCAAAAAGCACGAGGGCGAAAACAATCGAGAGGCATTGTGCGAAAATCAGATGGACGGCGGCGGGGAAGGTAGCGGGATACGGCTGAGCAAGAGATTCGCCGGCGGGAAAGTCACCGGCACTAGCTTGGAGGTCGATTACAAGACGAAATCGGGCACGGCTTGGAGCCACTCGTTCCTGAATCAGAAGCCATGGCATCCGCTCTCTTATCCCAACCAGCGACGCAAGTGGATCGCCGAGCAGACCAACGCCCAGCACGATCGCAGAGCCGAGGAGGTGGCTCGTGAGGTAAGGGCATCGTAACATGGGCTCGAATTCGATTGTGCTATTGATTCAATTCGTGTTTTTGGTGGAATTGCAGTTTGCGCAAGAGCAGGAGTTCTTCAAGCAAGCGGCTCTCATATCGAAGAAAGAAAGAGAGAAGGTTAGGGTTTATGTTGTTCAGATCTTGTTTTGAGTACTGATTGGGTTCTAAATCTTTAGATTAGGGTTCATTTATTCTGGGGATTGTAGTTCTAAGAAGATAGCTAAGTTCTCAGGTTGAACTGAAGCTCTGATTCGTGCTTACTACTCTCACCAATGAGAATCCAGTTGAAACATTGTTTCATCTTTTTTTTTAACTGTTTTGATCCTTAGGTAGATGTCAAAGTCTTTAGAAGCATTTGAGACTAGGTGTAAGTAGTGATTTTTACTTTGTTTTGTGTGTGTTTGTGATATTTATTGCTGAGCTTGATTCGCAGATCGAAATGATGAAAGCTGTGAGTTTCATGTACATTCGCCCGCCTGGCTATGACCCTGAAAGTGCCAAAGCAGCAGAATGCGCGGATGAGAAACCCCAGGGTTCATCGAGTCAGGATCCAACGGTGGACGACAATGTTGGTTCTATGTATGTTGATAGAAACATATATTAGAGAGATGTTTTTCTGTATGTTAAGTAATAACGAGAACTCTTTTCTTTTGCAGGCCAGCAGAGCCAGTAGCCGGGAGTGACCATGCAGCTCAGGAAAGGAAGAAACCACGACCCAAAGATGTGTTTGGGCGTGCTCTGCCTACTGAAGAAGAATTTGAAGTCCTTAAAAACGCACCAAGGTACTTGTTGCCATATCTTTTTTACTCTCTCAAATGTGTTAGTAGCCTAGTGTTCGAGTGTTGCCAATATGACATGTAAGTGGACATTGCCTCAACCCATACTATGATCGAAATTGTGCAGGCTGGAGACTGGTGTTGCCGGAAGAGCAAAGCCATTTGCAGTTGAATTGCGTAATGTCAAATGTCTGAGGTGTGGAAACTTTGGGCACCAAAGTGGTGATCGTGAATGTCCATTAAAGGATACAGTGATGCCAAATGAAGAACAACGATTGAAAAGAGATGATCCGTTGACTACTATGATTGCACATACAGATCCTGGCGAGGTTGGTCTTTGTTTCCCTTACATTCTCATTCTTCAAAATCTTTTAAGACTTAGTTTTAGGTTTAGGAAACAAAAGGTTGTATCATTAACTGAAAGTGCTCTCTAATTTTTTGCAGCCTCTGAAGTGGGAGTTGAAACAAAAGCCGGGCTTGAGTCCTCCTCGTGGTGGTTTTGATCCCGAAGATCCAAATCAACAAATTGTCGCTGAAGATATATTTGATGAATATGGAGGTGAATTTCTTGATTCCCTGTAAAGTCTCATCTCATCATTAGATTGTATAATACTAATTTTCTCAATTCGTTATGACATCACAGGGTTCCTTGAGGGCAGCCTCCCATTAGAATTACTGAGGAGTATATCGTCTGATAAGAAAAAGAAGTCCAAAAAGAACAAAAGTAACAAGAAGCATTCATCTCAGGCTGCTGAGGAAACTGATGGATCTTCCACAGGCTCAGAAGATAGTGGAGAGAAGAGAAGATCGAAGAAGAAGCGCAAGGAAGTTAAGAAGAAGAGCAAGAAGCAATATGATTCTGACTCACTTTCCTCTGAAGATTCAGACTCTGATAGGTACCGCTCAAGCAGGAGAAGGCACAACAAGCATTTAGATTCATCTCAGGGGTTAAAAACTGAGGTTCACCACCAAGGAAACAGCCATAGAGAAAATCATCCCGAGGACGAGAGGCACCAGAAACGGAAAAAGATGGTGGATATACCTTCTGCCTCATCTAATGATTCTGATTATTATAGAAACCACAGTAGTAGAAAGAATAGATCAGAAGATGATTACAAAAGCAATCACGGGGAGAGGAAGGAAGTGCGTAATAACGATCCTGTTTCTGAGAAAAGTAAGAGGCATGACAATTTGGAGTCTGGGAAGCTTCATAGAGTTGAGAAGAAGCAGAGATATAATGAGAGAAGACACGGATATGTCGATTCTGAGTCCGAGCGTCATAGATCCGATAAGAAACCAAGATATGATGATCGTGATTCTGGAAGACATCACGGGAGTGTGAAGGGCAAAGAAAAGCATGTGTATGATGCATCTGATGATCCTGGAGAGTTTTCTGATAGATACAGAAGCACGAAGAAAGCAGAATCTGGTTCGGTTAGTAGAAAGAAGCAGCAGAAGCATGAGGTGTCGTCGGAAGAAGAGGAGACTCGTAAGCATCGATACAGGCACTAAGCAAAGGAGAAACTGAGTGTAGTCTGTTGTCACTTGAATACGAGAGTTCTGGTTCCAGTCTGAATGAGATTGTGAAATATGTATGTTGGTTTTATCTTTGTGTGATGTGCTTTTAATCTTTATACAGCTTAATGAGCCTATTCCAAACAATCTCATGGACTTTGCTGGGTTAGAACTTTAGATTCCTGATCAGAAGGTTGTTGGTTCCAAACAATAACATTTTTCATTTCCTGTATTCATATAAAACAGCCAGAAACATCTCATTATTTGCTGATAATCCTATGAGGATAACCTGGGAGGTGGCGGTCTCAAGGAGGACCATGCAGAAGCAGATAGATACAATAGACACTGTTATAGAGTTAATGTCAGATGATGAGGATCAGTGAGGCAGAGCCCCGCAAAAGTGAAAAGACAATTGACGGTACAAAATGGTAGTCAAGGGCGAGCATTGTAGGTTTGACAAGAAAATTTTGTTGCTGGACATGACTTTTCATTGCACTTTGTTGCAGTTTGCAAAGTGCAGAGAGAGTTGGTTGAAAGAAGTCGAATGAAACTCGGTGGAAGCAAAGCTGTACTTTCTCTTCCTCATATTAGTGTAAGAAGATCAAGGAGAAAGTTATATCTGAAAGAAAAGTTTTTATTGACTTCAGGCTCAACATGTGTGC
This sequence comes from Brassica oleracea var. oleracea, assembly GCF_000695525.1. NCBI lineage: Eukaryota > Viridiplantae > Streptophyta > Magnoliopsida > Brassicales > Brassicaceae > Brassica > Brassica oleracea. The sequence continues at coordinate 7,454,799 of NC_027748.1, forward strand.
CTTGTTGTATAACTCAATGGATACCCAGGGGCCCATACTACATTCATGTAGACCCCATTAATGATAAACCCACCACCATCCATTTTTGTGTTTAGTAAGATTCCCACCCACCACCATCCATTTTTGTGTTTAGTAAGATTCCACCATTTTTATGACATATTTTGTTCTAACCTGACGTGATGGGGAATCTAGTTATCTGTATTTGTTTGTTTAAATAGTCAACAAGAAGATAAAGTAAAAGATAATTCTGATTTGTGGGGGACAATAGGCCTGAAACTTTTATCCGAGATCCGGATTCGATCCGAGATTCGATCTGGATCCGATCCGAACATCTGAATATTCGGAGGGGCCGAATCCGGATCCGGATAGTGAAATGTTGGATCCGTCAAAACCGGATCCTGATATTTTAATTTTTTAGTCCAGATATCCGGATCCGTAAATTTTATTAATAACTATTTCAAAAATAGTAATATATATATATATATATATAAATTAATTTTGTTTAATATATTTTCATTTTTATAATAGTATATATAAATTTTATGTAAATTTTGGAATATTATACAATAGAAATAATTAAAAATATTATATATTTTTTTATTTTTAAAGTATTGTTAATATTTTATATATATTTATATTATTTTTTATTTATTTTAAGGATCCAAATTCCGAATCCGGATATCCGCCAGATATTACAATTTTTAGAAGGATATCCGACACCCGGATATCCGAGAACTCCGGATCCGGAAAAAAATAGTAAAATTATGAATTTGCCGGATAAGTATCCGGATCCGGATACTTTAAAATTGTCCGGATATCCGATCCGTCCCAGGCCCGGACAAGGTTCTTTTGTCATTTTTATTCACCACCATTGTTTTTTGGTGTTTGTCAAATCAAAGGATAAAAAGCCTTTTCCGCCACTAAGATATATTATTACAGGAAAATACATTTTACTTAATCATGTTCGTGGAACTCCGTGTTCATTGCGCGTTCCCACGACGTAGATATTTTATTTATCACACTTCACCTTTTAGTTCCACATATTCTCATTTTAACCCGCTTACTTTTATAAGTTACTTAAACATCCAAGTAGGCTCACAAATAAATAACCAAAAAGACCTATAATATTTCCCTACGCATCATTACACTCATAAGTTATATAACATCACAATGATTAAATTATCTTATGGTGTTTATTTTCGGTTTTAAGTATTTATTTTAGACTCTAAGACTCGATTAAAAATTGTGAAGACTAAAGTGATGGATTTATTATTACAATACAAATACGAGGACTAATCAAAAAAATAATAAAAAAGTAAAATATAGAAATAAACTTATTCAAAAATGGTAACGCGTCAAGTAATCAATGATGCAGACGCAGCACGTCTATCCATATATAAGCACATAAAGCTATGTTGCTGTTTCTATTCGTTCTGAAACAATCTTCGAAGTTCGTATCGGTAATTATTTCTCAGTTATTTCAGACCTTTTTTTGTATGTGATCGTTTGTATTCATGAATGATGCTATCTCATTTTGAGTGTTGTGATCTATCAAATCTTTGACAATGATGTGTACATGTCAAACTCTTGTAGGTTTTGATTTGCTGAAAGTTGGTAAAAACAATGGGAGGTGGTAAAGACAAGCATCATGATGAACAAGACAAAGGGTTTCATGGTTTTCCAGGAGGTGGACATCATTACCCACCCGCTCCTGGAGGTTACCCACCCGCTGGATACCCGCCACAACAAGGGTACCCTCCAGCTGGAGGCTACCCACCTGCAGGTTACCCACCTGGTGCATACCCTCCCGGTGCACCGGGAGGTTATCCTCCTGCCCCCGGAGGTTATCCTCCTGCAGGTTATCCTGCTCCTCACCATGCAGGTAGAGACTCTTCTTTGTAGTTTATTACATCAACAAGCTGTTCATAGGACGATAGTTTCTAATGTGGTGATGTTTTCTATGCTAAAGCTAAGAACTGCTCTTGTTGTTTTGTTGGATTATCAACCTTTTATGTTTGAATGGTAATAGGAACTGTAGTTTTTTTTTTAAATTTGCTGTTTCTTTTTATTGCAAAAGCTAAAAACATTGTCTTTGTGGCTTGTGTTTCAACCTGCTAGATAATGTTTTTAGTTTGAATTATAGTTTAAAGGACATTAATTTTAATGACTTTGCTAGTTTTGTTTATGCAAATGTTATGGACCGATGAGTTTACTATCTCTTGTTCTGTTTCAATTGGTACAAATTTGTGCAAATTATTGAACCTTTTGACATTCTTTTTAATGTGGTTTCAGAGTCCCAGTCTGAAAGACGCTCATGTTTTTAATCTTAAGTTGCTTACTTTTTATCGATTGTGATGTTCTTTTACTATGGAGGTTCTCCATGTTAATACCTTCTGTTTCTGTTTCATTAGGGCATTCTAGTGGTGGGATTGGAGGTATGATCGCTGGTGCAGCTGGTGCAGCCGCAGCAGCCTATGGAGCTCACCACATGTCTCATGGAGCACACAACCCTTACGGTCATGCAGGGCACGCAGGGTATGGCCACGTTGGTCACGGTGGATATGGTCATGGTAAGTTCAAGCACGGAAAGCATGGAGGCAAATTCAAGCACGGAGGCAAGTTCAAGCATGGAAAGCATGGGAAACACGGTATGTTTGGAGGAGGAAAATTCAAGAAGTGGAAGTAATCTCAAAAAATTAACCTATGATTCTCTCCTCCAGTAGTCTCATTTCCTGACCGATGTTTCTAATAATCAATCCCCTCTTAGCATTATTACATTTTAACTTTATATCGGTTAGAGATTTGCTGGTTCAGAGGAAATAAAATGGAGAGTGATAGTATAATGTAAAACCTAATGGCATTTGTAGAAGAGGTTTCTTCAATCTCTCAAATAGCAGATGCTTTGAAACTTATCTATAATTTGGTTTTGTAATTGACAGTTTGTGTTTGTTTTGATACTTTCTTTCAATTTTAATTCTCTTACGTTTGATGACTTGATGTTGGTTAAATTCTCAAGATACATATGCTTGTTGTAGATGCTGATATTGTATTCATGTCTCATATCTACTCTTATGATGAGATTCCCAATAAGTTTAAATGTTATAACATTTGAGGAAACTGGTGCAGATGATGAGATTCACAATTAAGTTACCAATCACTATAGTGTACATGACATTTCACAGTTAACCTTAATTAATTCTATTATCAATGGTTTTAATCCATTTGCTTTCAGTCTTCTTCCCACTCAACACCGTCGTCTTCTTCTTCAACATCTGCCCCATTTGCTGCAAAATTAAGTACATCAAAAGTTACAAAGCTAAGCATCACATAATCTTTGCATATATCAAGAGACATAAACTCTTTCTCTTTATAATCTATATGGCCCATTAGTATAATTTATACTAAGCATGTCCAGCCTGAGCATGTCTTAACAAGTATCTTCTGCATATTCAAAGCATGTATGATCAGATGCAAACGCTCTGGTTCTGTTTTATCTTTGAAGAAATGTGTTGTTTCATATGATCAACTAACTAGTTAGCGAATTAGAAATGAAGTAATAATAAACTCAAACTGACCTGAAACATGAGACCCTTCTTCACATTCAGCATCTTCTTCATCTTCACGTTTGGACTTCATACCAACCTGACGATCTGAGCATGTAGTAGCCGATTGAATGTCAGGGGTAGATTCTTGCTGATTCATTTTTTGAGCTGCCTCTAGCTGCTGCAGTAGAGCGGCATAGTAAGTTTCCTGAAACTAAAATGTATCAAGATTCTCCGAATACAATTCGCAAGATGCTACTATAGGGATCTAAACAAATAAAAAAAAGCTCGCAAAAGGTACCTTCAAATAGGTATCATTGTCATTTCCCATGGCTGATGGTTTATTGTCATCAGAAAGTTTTACTTCTCCTTCTGAGACACCACCAACCTTTTCTTCCTGATTCATCTCTCCTCTTTGTTCCTTAGTGAGATTCATTCCTTGCCTAATCATCCATTGAGGCATCGGTTTGATACTAGGAACTCCATCTTCTTTTCCGTCACGAAGGTTAACCTCAACCTAACCATATGTACGATTCAAGAAATCAAGCTAACCACACTGAACAAGGATAAAAAAAATATCAAAAAAATAAAAATAAAACTTTACAGCCACAACATATATTTTCTTGTATATGTGAAAAAAATAAAATAAAATTTCTACTAATATAGATTAGCAAATGAAGAAATAAAAGAACCTCAACTTCTATATGCATTGAGAAGTGTAACAACAATGATCACCTTTGTCATTCCGAGGAATGGCATCGGTGTTGAACCATAACCACCCTGTGACATCAAAGGATCATTAGTATTAAAGTCACCAATTTCACGAGCATCCAAAGCTGCACGAGCCTCCCATTCCGGAAAACTCTCATAGACAGGAAACGGTAGGTCTTTTACTCTATTAATTTGATCCATCAGAGCCTGCAAATTTACTTTCAGTTGTGTCAACGCACAAACAACTATTCATGAAAAGTTATGCAAATCATTTTCTTGTTTATACGCAGACCTCCGCAAACTGGAGTCTTTGCCGCTGACGTCTCTTTGCATTGTCACCTCTGTAAAAATGAAGCAATAAGAAACAATATGGTGGGTTAAGGTCTCAAGACAATGGAGATACCACTACAAGGGACAAACATGCATGGTTGGTTAAGGTCTCAAGACAATGGAGATGCCACTACAAGGGACAAGCATGCATGGTGGGTTAAGGTCTCAAAACAATGGATTATTAGTTTATCATATCTCATCTACCATTTACCATACTTGTAACCACTATATATATGAGATGTTCTCATAAGCAAATCAATCAAGTGAATAAGATTATCCTTCTTTACTCTCTCTCTCTTTCTCTCTCTCTTGTTCTTCACTATGTTCTTTAATTTCTAACATGGTATCAGAGCATCAAAGCTCTTGAACACCAAACTGCTTCCGCAAATCTATTCTATTCACCTTACTCTTTCACTTGTTTGGTTTACTTTCTTCAGAATCTCTTTCATTTTCTTTTACCCAGTAGCAAGCAAAGATGGAGCAACACCAGCTAGTGAGGATTCCAGTCACCCTGAAGGGTCCTAACTACATTACTTGGTCGAGATTGACCAGGACAGCTCTTGGAGGAAGAGGTCTATGGGAGCACATCACCACAAGTGAGGCCCCAAGACAAATCACCCAAGGAGAAGATGGCAAGGAGGTTGTATTGGTAGATGAAGGCAAATGGGGTCAGGAGGATCTCATGGTGCTGTCTATCTTGCAAGGCTCACTTGATACTCCTATCATGGAGTCTTACTCACACTGTGAGACTGCAAAGAAGCTATGGGATACCTTATACAAGGTATATGGCAATACTTCAAACCTCACCAGAATATTTGAGGTTAAGAGGGCAATCAACAACTTGCACCAAGAGGAGATGGACTTCACCAAACACCTTGGAAAGTACAGCCAGTTGTGGTCTGAACTTGAGATGTTGAGACCAAGTACCACTGATCCTAGTATACTAGAAGAGAGGCGTGAGCAAGACAAGGTCTTTGGATTGCTTCTCACACTCAACCCAAGCTTCAATGATGTACTTAAACACATATTGAGAGCTAAAGAGCTTCCAAGCTATGATGATGTGTGTGCTCAACTTTGGAAGGAGCTAGGCTCAGATGGTCTCTTTGGTGGAAAAGAGGAGCTGTCTATGGCAAACAAAGCTGAGAAGATGGAGAGTGCTTCAGGCAACAAAGCACACTTCAAATCAAGAAGAGGAGGAGACAAGTCTGTGACTTGTGAGCACTGCAAGAATCTAGGCCACTCCAAAACCAATTGTT
>NC_027748.1:7460704-7474013 GCF_000695525.1 Brassica oleracea var. oleracea
CACAAGGATCTTCAGATAGGGCAAACAACTTGAGAATCATTCTGGAAAACCTAGGCATCAGCCAGCCTCAAACAAGTGGCATACCGAGCACTTCACCTATACCTCCAGTTGTGGATGAAGCTGCATCAGTTGAAGAAGCAGTCCATCCTGATCATGAGGGGGGAAACCAACCTAATTTGCAAGTTATCCATGAGGAAGCTATCCCTGAAGAAGATATCCATGACGAAGCTATCCACGAGGAAACTATCCAAGAAGGATCTATCCAAGAAGAAGTTGTTAATGATCAAGATGGAATGCAACAAGAAGTTCAACCATTAAGGAGGAGTACAAGGGTGAAGAAACCATCTCAGTGGATGGACACCAAAGTATACTTCAACAACAATGCAGTAGCTCATCCTATCCAAGCAACATGTTCTTTTGCGAGACTATCTGAAGAGCATGTAGTCTTCATCAGCAACCTGGATCAAGAGTATGTACCAAAGACTTATGAAGAAGCCATGAAGCATGAAGAATGGAGAGATTCAGTTGGGGATGAAGTTGGTGCCATGATCAAGAATGATACTTGGTATGAAACTGAGCTCCCCAAAGGAAAGAAAGCTGTTACAAGCCGTCTACTCTTCACCATCAAGTACCTTGCCAATGGGAAACCAGAAAGAAAGAAAACAAGGCTAGTTGCAAGAGGATACACCCAAGTCTATGGAGAAGACTATCTCGATACATTTGCACCAGTAGCTAAACTCCACACCATAAGGATTTTACTCTCATTGGTAGTGAACTTGGAATGGGATTTATGGCAGATGGATGTCAAGAATGCTTCATGGTTTCCAAGCTTGACCAGTTCCTATGGTCAAGTTTGAGGGGGAGTGTAAAAATGAAGCAATAAGAAACAATATGGTGGGTTAAGGTCTCAAGACAATGGAGATGCCACTACAAGGGACAAGCATGCATGGTGGGTTAAGGTCTCAAAACAATGGATTATTAGTTTATCATATCTCATCTACCATTTACCATACTTGTAACCACTATATATATGAGATGTTCTCATAAGCAAATCAATCAAGTGAATAAGATTATCCTTCTTTACTCTCTCTCTCTTTCTCTCGTTCTTTAATTTCTAACAACCTCCATCTTCAACTTCTTTGGAAGATAGCTTATCACATTCCACAACAAGTACACCATTGCACCTCTCATAATGAAAAGCATCGTCTTCCATAGAAATTAATCTCAGGGCATCTAGTGCACTATATCTATAATACAAGAAATGAGAATCTATTCAGGTTAAGTGACATCATAAATACAAATATTTTATTATAAAGTAAAAAGAGTAGTGGAGTTTTACTTTCTGTTGCAGTTAGGACAGCCATACTTCTGAAGAGTATACTTATCTTCTAGCTCATCTTTGAGTTTCCTTTTAATCTTCTGCAGACGCAAACGAGCAGTATCATACATCTGTAAGAGAAAAGAAGTGATATATGGTAAGTTTGGTTTTATGAAATAAAATAAATGCAAAACAGAAAAATAAAGTACTAGGGATATGAAGCATACATGTTGATAATCAAGACAGCAATACGATTGCGTGTGGAGCTTATGAGCTGTGGCAGCCACTGCAACATTATATATCTTCGCACGCTTTGCAGTCTATTGAAAAGATTGAGAATCATTAAAACGGCAGTGTAAAACACCAATCTGAAAGAGAGCATAGTTTCTGCATATACGGTATACCTCTTTCCTTTGGTAACGCGTGACCAAATGTTTTTCTTCAAAGTGTCTTAATATTTTTCGGACTTGCTTGGGGTTCTTCTTCAAGTCTCTTGCCAAGTCTTCTTCTCTAACCCATTGCCGCCTAGCGGGCATAGAACAAAAGAAATACCATAAATGAAAATGACCATTGTGACAAAGTTCATTTCACCTAATAGACTTTATGGGGATAGAACGTGGAAGAGATGGCACACAAACCTAATAAGAGCATCCAGCACCATAACGATATTCCCTCTGCTGTCACCTTTTTCAGATTTCTTCTTATTGTCGCTTAACGTAGTAAGATTATTATCATCATAGAGAGTCCTTGCTAAAAGCCTCGTCAGCCTGAAAATGAATGCAAACCAACATAGGGAATGCAAAAAAAAAGAAATTGATAAACAGGTCCTGTTTGAACACTTATATACGAATCGAAAAGTGTTCATGGAATAGAGAGAGAGATACCTAATAAAAGGCTTGGGCACAACGGTGGCTTTCTGAACGGGGAGTGATATTTCCATCGGGTTTAGCAAAATAAGTGCCCGAGAGGAACCAGTGTTAGGTTTGTGTTTGATACAAACTCTGCTTGGAAGCAGAAGATTACTTTTCGCAATGAGAGCAAACTCAAAAACAGGGCAAGAGCTGTTGGGCTTAAGGAAAAACAGGAGCTAGAGGTAGTAAAAGGACACAATAATGTACGTTTTAGTGATTCAGGGGCCAAAGAAGCGTCAGCTATAGAGCAAACAGAGAGAGATGAAAACATGTTAGAAACTTGTATATCAAGGCTATGGGAGACAGGGACAGCATCGGGTAGAATGCTAATAAGAAACTATGCTAAGGCTACCGACCGTGCAATAAACCACACATGAACCAAAAAAGAGCTGCTATCAGCTCAAAATACGAGCTCAGATGACAAGACTTGACTCCCAAATCCAAACTAGCAGGAAAAATAAGTCTCAGAAGGATATTCAACAAATCAAAGTAATCATTAGGCAGTACGGAAAGGAATCCAAAGGATCAGAGACAAGGAAAGATTATTAGAGAAATAGGGACTTTTGTAATGACACCTAACGCAAAATTGATTAAGGCAGGTGAGGCAGTAGAAGGTGATTGACAAAAAAAAAGAGAGGGGTGTGATCAGTTTGGTTTCTGACTCTTCGAGGGTTTTCAAAACCAATCTCTGCGTCAACAAGTTAGGGTTATTTATTTTACCTTTTTTGGTCAGTAAACCGATCTAACTGCTAATGGGCTTAATTTACTCAAAAACCCATTCTCAACTTCTCCACTAAATTAATTGACATATTCACCACCGCCCCCATCTATAAATCAAGAACTTTAGAAGCGTTCATCACGGATCAGGGAGGTTTGTAATCTACTGATAAACAAACCCTAGTGTCTCTCGTTCTGAGATCTCCGAGGAGTCGAAACTCAGTGGAATCTATAGATATTGAGAAACCGTAAGTTTTGTGGATTCTCCACGATCGGTCGATTAATGTTTCTCTAGAATGTTATGTCCATGCTTTATATACTCTGGATCATCAAAAATTCCAGCATTCAGAATCATGATTAAATATACATATTGAAGGGCTCTCGGTTACGTTTTTTTTTTTCTATGTACACTTGTCAGATGTCTCTAAAAGAGCAGTTAGATAACTTCAAGAAGCAGCAAGTCAAATGCCAAACTACTCTTTCAAACATTGCTTCTTCAAGAGCTGGTCCTTCTTCCTCTTCTTCTTTGAGTCGGCCCGTTCCTGCCGCGGCTATAAGTCACAACAAACCTAGTGCTCCCGTCAAGTTTTCTAGCGATACAGAGCGACTTCAGCTCATTAACAACGTCAGAAAAGCTCCTGTTGGTGCTCAAATCAAGCGTGTCATTAGTCTTCTTTTTGAGGTTTGTCTGATTCTTGTTCTTGTTGTGTTCTTTTTCAGATATATATATGTATGATTCCAATGAAAGTTTGATATTGACTTCTTTTGTTTGCTTTTGTAGACAAGACAAGCCTTTACGCCAGAGCAAATAAATGAAAGGTGTTACGTTGATATGCATGCCAATAAGGCTGTTTTCGACAGTATGAGGAAAAACCCGAAAGCTCATTACGACGGGAGAAGGTTCTCTTACAAGGTGGATTGATTTTTTCCTATTCTTGTTTGAGAAAAGGTTTCATCATTGTTTTGGTTTACATGAAACTCTGCTCTCTTGCCGTCACAGGCTGAGCACAATGTCAATGACAAGAGCGAGCTTCTTTCTTTAATAAATAAATATCCTGATGGTATTGCGGCAAATGATCTCAAAGACGCTTACCCTAACGTCACGGAGGATTTACAGGTAGGACACAGATTTAACTTGGTTCTGGAAACCAAAAGCAAGGGTTTCTATATTGTGTTTGTGTTATTTTCAGGCCTTGAAAGCTTCGGAAGACATCTGGTTGCTATCAAACTCACAAGAGGACATTGCGTACCCAAATGATTTCAAGTGCGAGATTACCGTTGACGACGACTTTAAATCTCTGTTCCGCGACACAGAGGTCCCCAGCGACTTCTTGGAAGTGGAGAAGGAGCTAAAGAAGTACGGGTTGAAGCCGGTGACAGACACTGCAGCGAGGAGAGCTGCTGAACAGAAGTATGGCATACCAATCAGTCAACCGAAGCATAAGAAGAAGAGGAAACAAGAGATCACTAAGAGAACTAAACTCACCAATGCTCATCTTCCCGAGCTTTTCCAGAGCCTTAACGCCAGCTCTTCCCGGAACTGAACCTCATTAATGGACGTATGATTGATTGATTATGTGATTAAATATTCAAAACTGGTCCCTGACTTTTTTATTACTTCAGTGGAGAACAAACAAATTGTATATGTTATGAACGTAGAGTTTACAATAGAGAAGCTATTATCAACTTCAAGAAAGGACATCATAACACAAGCTTACTACTCTCTTGTCTTTGTTCTTGAAGAGAGAAGAGAAAACACTTTGATTGTCTACATTGTAAATCTTTTCTCATTTTTTTTTTCAAACTTACACAAACTTATAGTAGATTATTCTCTACTACTACTACACACACCTTAACAACTTTAAACCTCACCTCTACTAACAACTCTACCTAGCTATAGACTTAAACCAACACTTCACTCATTTTGTTGGTTTAACTAAACTAACTAAACTTTACTTCGGATATTTTGCTACTTCAGTTAAGATTTCGGATCGGGTTCAGGTGCGGATTCGGATATCGGGTAAAGTGCCCCCACCCCTACTTTCCAGAGATTCGCTATTTCTGGAATCAATCACTGAAGTAAAATGATTGTTGTTCAACAACTTACATGTTTGTGTTCTCATCCTCAGCTGCATAATTCTTGTCCATAACTAGACAAGACCCATAAAAACAGATACTTCTATGTATCCATTTTGCAATGTTGGGCCCATAACTAGACAAGACCAAGCCCAATGTAAAGCAAACGAGGTCAAACATGTCGGAAGCAGATAATTTCTGAAAACCCTACCTCCCAAGCTCTCTTTTTTTTATTTGTTCTGTCAATTAGACAAAAAGTGAAACTCTCTCAAAGTGCGTGTGCTCTCCGCTGGTTCCTTTAAAAAGTAATCGGCACACGCTTCTCCACTCCGATCTTCCTCGTCTCTCAATCAATCTCAGGTTCTAATCAAATTTTCCTTTTATCATGATCTTATCGTCACCGACGTAGCTTTTGGGCAGTTATGTTTAACATCTGGGATTCTCTATCGAAAGTTTTTTGGATTTATTCCTCTCCATCACTGATCCTTGTGAAAGTGACAACCTTTTGTAGTTATCTTCATCGTTTTATTCAAAGTATTGATTTTGCGTTTGTTTTTTCGGAGTAGTGAGTAACCAATCCATCGTTCTTAGCTCTGATTGTCAGTTGTTTCCTTTGAACATTGTTTGTGCTTACTCTCTACTTGTTGCTGCTTGAAGGTTTCTTATCAGATTGGTGCTCATGCTTGTGATAGTTTTTGCAGATTTTCCAATTGAAGCTAGTTTTTTTTTCTGCTATCGGCTTGTGTTGTGGACATTGATTCTTTGTCAGGCAGTTAATCTATTGATTTTTTTTTTTAGATCGTTGAGAGATGGCAGATCGATTGACACGTATTGCTATCGTGAGCTCAGACCGTTGCAAGCCTAAGAAATGTCGCCAAGAGTGTAAGAAGAGCTGTCCTGTGGTCAAGACAGGTTCTTATTCTTACTCCAAAATTTTTGAATTTGTGTTCTTCCATTTGAATTTCCTGATGCTCTACTGTGTTTGATTGGTTATGTCATTTACTCATTGCATAAGTTTGTAACTTTATACTTTGTTATAACTCTTAAAATTTCAGTTCCATTCTGCCACTTATACATTAACTTATGTTTTATTCTTAGGAAAACTTTGTATTGAGGTGACTGTTGGTTCCAAGGTTGCTTTTATCTCAGAGGAGTTGTGCATTGGTTGTGGTATTTGTGTCAAGGTATGTCTTCATATGCTTTTTTTCTGATACCGAATATACATGTAGACAAAACTGGGACACTGAAACACCTTCTGCTCTTGTTACAATTGCAGAAATGCCCATTTGAAGCTATTCAGATCATCAATCTCCCCCGAGACTTAGAGAAAGATACGACCCATCGCTATGGGCCAAACACTTTCAAGCTGCACAGGTTCGTTTATCTATTATTTAATCCATCCTTTTTCTTGTTTTAAGACAAATAGAATCTCTCTTCTTTGCTTCCAGGCTCCCTGTTCCAAGGCCAGGGCAGGTCTTAGGACTGGTTGGGACTAATGGTATTGGAAAGTCAACTGCTCTGAAGATTTTGGCTGGAAAGCTCAAACCAAACTTGGGCCGGTTCACTGTAATAAACCTTCTCTTATGTGTTAGCTGCGTCTCTTGACGATTTTGATTTATAATTATTATTCCTTCTTGTGCAGAATCCTCCAGACTGGCAAGAGATATTGACTCACTTCCGTGGGTCAGAACTTCAAAACTACTTCACCCGTATCCTGGAAGATAATCTAAAGGTATATAATGTAAACATTTTGTTTCTAGAGGGTGCTTAGGTTTCAATTTAATGACACAAGTTGCTGTATCCGGTCCTGACAGGCCATCATTAAGCCACAATATGTTGACCACATCCCGAAAGCTGTTCGAGGCAATGTTGGAGAGGTCCTAGACCAGAAGGACGAGAGAAACATGAAGGCGGAGCTGTGTGCTGATCTGGAGCTGAACCAGGTCATTGATCGTGACGTTGTGAATCTATCTGGTGGTGAGCTCCAGAGGTTTGCTATCGCTGTTGTTGCCATACAGAACGCTGAGATATACATGTTTGATGAGCCGTCTAGTTACCTTGATGTTAAGCAAAGACTCAAAGCTGCTCAAGTTGTTCGTTCTCTCCTCAGGCCTAATAGGTTCATCTTCTGATCTTTTTTTTTTTATCTAAATGGGATATAATATAAGATAAGCCACTTACACTGTTTTCTTTCCCCTGTTTCCAGCTACGTGATTGTGGTGGAGCATGATCTCAGTGTTCTTGACTACTTGTCGGATTTTATTTGCTGTCTGTATGGGAAACCAGGAGCCTACGGTGTGGTGACTCTCCCTTTCTCTGTCAGAGAAGGAATCAACATTTTCTTGGCTGGCTTTGTTCCCACTGAGAATCTACGTTTTAGAGATGAATCTCTGACCTTCAAGGTAAACTTTCTTTTGATGGTGCAGCAGTTAATGCCGCTTCAATCATTGTTGTGTGTTTGATGGTTCTTCTTCTTTTGTTCTGAAGGTTTCTGAGACTCCACAAGAAAGTGCCGAGGAGATACAGTCGTACGCTAGGTACAAGTACCCCACCATGACCAAAACACAAGGAAACTTCAGGTTGAAAGTCTCCGAAGGTGAATTCACCGACTCTCAGATTATTGTAATGCTTGGGGAGAATGGTACAGGGAAGACAACGTTCATCCGGATGCTGGTACTCTCTTCCTCCATCACATCCTCTCTTTTGGTTAAGTGCTGGACACTCGTAAACCTGTATTTATTGGTAATGATTTCTGCAGGCGGGTTTGTTGAAACCTGACGAGACTGAAGGATCAGACATAGAGATTCCAGAGTTCAATGTTTCTTACAAGCCGCAGAAGATCAGTCCCAAGTTTGAGAACTCAGTTAGGCACTTGCTGCATCAGAAGATTCGGGATTCTTACATGCATCCTCAGTTTGTGTCAGACGTGATGAAGCCGCTGCAGATTGAGCAGCTGATGGATCAACAAGTTGTTAATCTCTCAGGAGGAGAGTTGCAAAGGGTTGCATTAGCTCTGTGCCTCGGAAAGGTGAAGTATTTCGTGTTAGAAACATGGCTTCTTTTCTTTTGTCTCGGTGATCTCATGCATACACAAACTTTTGTGAATCTACTTGCAGCCTGCTGATATCTACCTGATTGATGAGCCAAGTGCATATCTCGATTCAGAGCAGCGTATTGTGGCTTCTAAAGTCATCAAGCGGTTCATTCTCCATGCGAAGAAAACCGCATTTGTAGTTGAGCATGACTTTATAATGGCGACCTATCTGGCAGACCGAGTCATCGTCTATGAAGGACAACCATCCATTGATTGTACTGCAAATTGTCCTCAGTCACTGCTCACTGGGATGAATCTCTTCTTATCCGTAAGTGTCTTATTACTCTTTGTAGGGGCAAGAAAACAACGGACCTAATGATTTATATTTACCCTGCAGCATCTGAACATCACCTTCAGACGGGATCCCACCAATTTCAGACCAAGAATCAACAAACTAGAGTCGACTAAAGACAGGGAGCAAAAGTCTGCTGGCTCATACTACTACTTGGATGATTAAGACAACTACCAGAGGTTCTTAATCCCTAAAACCCAATTATCATTTTGTCAATCACACAGCATTTTATGGAGAGAGAATATCTGAAATGTTTGTTCTCTCTTTGTTTCCTTTATGGGTTCATCACAGAACATATGGCATGATGTGGACAAAACATTGTGAGTTACATGAAGGTCTTTTTGCTGTGAGGAAGTTGATCTAAATGAGCTCGAGTATTTTGCGCAACCATCTGTTTTTCCGAGTTCCTTGGGAGATGTTACTCTTCAAATTTGTTCATCAGTTTTGAGCAAATAATAAGAGTTTCTGAATCTTTTTTAACCTTTGTTTCTTTTGGCTTTTGTATTTTCTGAGTTGTTAATTTACTGTTGTGGTGTTGGTATTTGGATTTCATAAGGACTGAACTGCTTCCTTTTTTTGCTTCTCACGTAGCCTCTATCGGAAAACTTCAAGAATCTAACAGAACATTATAATACTATATAACCAGGAAGCGTTTCTAAAGCCATATCCTCCACTATCTTCCCTAGCCCGTAGAGTTTTCTTCCCAACCTCCTAAACCAGCATATGTATTCGACAATGAGCTGTAAGTAACATGCACTGTCTGAATCCATTTCATACAAAACTTCTGCAAGTTGGAGAATTACAAGCAGTCAACAAATACATAATTACAAGCACCTGATGGCAGGACCGGCTTAGATAGAGGGAGAGCGGTGCGACCGTTCGAGCCCAATCTGTTGTCCCCCTATTTTTTAATAGATAAGGGTCCAACTTTTAAAAAAAAATACATGTAAGAAAAGGGGTCAAAATTTTGTTTGTATGAAAGTATTTTTTTATTTCAATAGATTTATTTTTTAAAATAGTTTTGATATTTTGAAAAAAAACATATATCTATCAGATTTTTTAAAGAAAAATAATAGTTTGGAAAATAATTTTCTTTTTTGTCCAAGGGCCCATGACACTATTGAACTAGCCTGCCTTGATGGTCGGTAACTGGTCCATTTGGTTGTAGTATCTTAGACCTTCGTCTATAAACCCTGAGTGACTGCAAGCTGATAATAGGCGTGGTCTTGTTTGGTGCCATTCTAGTGTTACTAATATTCATTTCCTTAAATTAGTTCCATTTCCCTGAGCCAATTGATTTCGCATCAGTAAGAGAGATAAACATGAAAGTTACTGTAACTACGGTAGCAATATCAGGTTGAATCCTATCCACTGATTACATTTCCCTCAAAATACCAAATGCTTCTTAAAACATCCCATTTAAAGCAAAACCATATGGATTGCATTCCAAAAAAAAACACATCCTTGCATTACTAATTCTCCAACACAGTTCCCGCAGCAGCAATGTCCCCATGAGCTTTTGGGATATAACCATCCTGTAGAAAGTTTCACCTAAAGAAAAAGTGTTCTATACTATTTACTTTATTTATGAAAATTAATAATTTCACTGATTAAAAATCATAATAAACACAAAAAATTACATTGTTATTGTGGCGATTAGTTTGTCAAGATATTATTTATCAGAAAAATAAATAAATTTTGAAATTTTGTTTAGGTACCTATAGGTACCTATAGCTCTTCAACATATGATATTTGCGGACTACACAAAAAATCTCAAAAATCGAAATGGTCAGATAGTTTATTGGGGTAATGATTGTTGGGTTTTTATTTAGTCCATGTTCCAACCCTTTATTGTTTAATTAATACGGTATTATTCATTTTGGATCTAAGAGGCAAATCCAAATAGATTTATTTTTTATTTTCTTTCCATGAGGCCTCATGCTAATTAGAATTAGACATATATTTGTTATAAGATAAACTTTGAAATGATCCTCCACTTCTTTACCAACTCAAGCACTATGATCATCTACTCATCAAGCACTATGATCACCCACTCATTTACCAAATCAAGCACCATCTTTGTTATTTTATGTATTGTTGCTCACTATAAATACCATCACTCATCTCACTCTTTTGTACACCATTGGCTAGATGGTCCGAGATTGTCATTGCAGCTAGTTGTGCGCTTGTCATTCCAGGACGGTTGGTGGTTGCAGAAATCAGGGCGTCTGGTTGCGCTATGGGTTCTGTGACTGCCGAGCTGTCTTGAGGTGAAGAAGAATCTCCTACCCCACGGTGGGCGCCAATTGTTGTTTTCATATCTGGTCGATGATGTAATATTTATAAATGATGTAAAGGGGTGGATATTTTGGTATTAATAATCAAGAATAAACAAGCTCGTTCAATTACAAGAACTAAAGATGCTATTGCTCGTCTAAACAGTTCGTCTAAACAAGTATCTTTCTATTTTATGGTCTGAGGTCGTCTGGGCCAAGCTCGCCTAGTGGTCGAGGTCGTCCAAGACTTTGTCTGTGATGAAGAGGCAATGCTTCCTTGTCTGTACTTTCTGTACGTTTCTGACTGTCCTTTCAATGAGTCAGACGTCTTCTATTTATAGTGACGTACGTTTTGTTTTCTAGCGAAATCATCGTTGTTTAACGGGTCGGGTCTGATTTTGGGCTTAGCTCTTAATGGGCCTGTGCTAAGCTCATCTCCAACACTTACCAAACAACTTCCATTCTCAACAAACATTTTATTCACCAAAGTCAAAATCCATTCGCATCAAGCCAATAAATTTTCACTAGTTCTCCCCATCATTGGTATAGAATCAGAAACCAATCATTTTCATCTAAGAATGTTGGATGTTGCTCCGCCACAGAGCTTCAAATGAAGATGTGTTTTCAAATGAGGTTGGAAATATATGTTGGATATAAATCTCTATTGACACTTAAGAATCCAGAGCCATCCCCGAAAACTATAAGTAAGGCTATACATGAATTCTAAAAGTGAGTTAGTACTTCCAACATAAGGGGGAGAAAATAAACAGCTGGAAAAGAAAATAAGTTGAAATGAATTATCATTGATCCTCGGGCTAAACACAATGTGAAATAGAAGTCCAAAAGATAATTCATT
Source organism: Brassica oleracea var. oleracea (assembly GCF_000695525.1). Lineage (NCBI taxonomy): Eukaryota > Viridiplantae > Streptophyta > Magnoliopsida > Brassicales > Brassicaceae > Brassica > Brassica oleracea. The sequence continues at coordinate 7,472,245 of NC_027748.1, forward strand.
TCAAAACTTACTAAAGCAGTTGTCAGACACGACCTATATAACTATAGTGATCAAGTCACATATACCAGCTGTAAATGCTCCAATAAGAATAAATGTTCTACAAGAACAATATCAAACTGCTAGTCACGCCTGCAGGGTGGTAGACAGATTGGTTCCAAAGATAAATCCTCGTAAATGAAAAAGGAGCATATATTGATAATGGTCAAAACGAGGCAATATAGTTTTGTATGATCTCCAGAAGAGAAATTAAACATGACTGACGAAAATTCAGGTACCTGAGACAAATGAAGAGATCTCAATAAGTTATGTCATGTATGAAACAAAATGGAACCGATAAGAAAATTGACGTCGATGATATTATACATGCAAAGTAGCAGTTGATATAATAAATGAGAAAGAGGATCATGAAAGAAAGTCTATTGAAAAGTGTACACAAAGAAATGATTGGCCAAATCAGAAAGATGCAATAGACAAAGATATAAACTTCTTGTGAAATAGAGAAGTATTTGGACCAGTAGTCCATACACTAAAAGGTGTAAAACAAGTGAGATGTAAATGAACCGTTGCACACAAAGAATGATCAATATGAAATTAATTGTGAAGAGACATAATTTCATGTGGTAGATGCAACTAGTTTTAAATTCCTTATAGTCTGGTAATAAAGGAAGAACTTGAATGAAACAATCCACTTGAAAAATGTTAATCCCTGAAAGTATAATCCATGAAGGATTGATGATATCAAAATCATGTTCCCGGGAACTCTGCATATTCGATCGAATTGAAACAAACTATTTTATGGGATATATGAAATATTATAAGGTTAACAAATGTATCCATTTGTATTTATCAAGAGATTATAAATCAATAGAATCATGATTTGAATATAATCAAAACTCCTGAAGAGTTATAGAAAAATTATATTTTGGAAGAAAACTCTTGACAATCCTATATTGTTTTTATGTATTCTAAACTGGAGATCTAAAACTAAGATGTTATCATAAAGATCCTTAAAGTATTTTATTTAAGACGCTCGTATATGTTTGGTCCTGAAATACCATACGTAAGAGTGTTATTTAAGAAAATTATTAATCTTTTTCATTACTGAAAGATGTAATTTCATATGAAAAGAAAGAAAATCATAATAGTAACTTCTATAGTTACAAATGAATAATTCGTATGTACGAGACGAATTTCTATACGATTATATGTAAGAAATTTGGTTTGAAATCCAAATAGACCAATAAACTATTGTCTAAGTCAAAAGAGAATTATGGACAAGAAGTCTAAAGGCCCTAGATATCATAATATAAATGAATAGAGTTTATTCTCTTAAGCTTAATTCTCTGAAGAGAGTTGATTGGAATGCATATCCTGAAGATATTGTTTCCAGGGAAAGAAATATGATAGTAAGTGTGGTTGTACTCTTTTTCCTTATCATGGTTTTTTTTTATCCCATTGGGGTTTTCCATGACAAGGTTTTAACGGGGCAACAAAGAACATACAAAAGATAGACAACCAAAGAGAATGTTACAATTTGAGAGATGAAAATCTATCATTGTTCTAAAGGTTCTATGACTACTCATTCGAGGGGGAGCTTACGTAGTTGTACTCTTTTTACTTTTACTACGGTTTTTCCCATTGGGTTTTCCATGACTAGGTTTCTAACGAGGCATTACGTAATACAAGATGGATGATCAAGGGGGAGTGTTATAAGATAAACTTTGAAATGATCCTCCACTTCTTTACCAACTCAAGCACTATGATCATCT
>NC_027748.1:7474093-7494929 GCF_000695525.1 Brassica oleracea var. oleracea
TCACTATAAATACCATCACTCATCTCACTCTTTTGTACACCATAAACAAGAACAAGAGTAATTCATCAAAGAATCATTACATTTTCTTCTTCCTTCTTATAATAAACTCTCTCCCTTATACTAGTGTTATTTGCTTCCTACGGGTATTAAATTCTACTCTTATTTAAATTTCACGATACTATAAATTATAAGTTATTTCATAACAATATTTATATATTGAACACTACTTATTTAAAATTTTAATGTGGGATTTGTTTGATATTTCACATTTCCCCTCCTCAATTTAAGGACCACATTCATCTCGTGTCCCACATTAAATTTCAAGGATCTCCTGATTTGATCTCTGTCACATACCTTCTATTCATATCTCGAAAGAGTATTTTTGGTTTTCTTGCAAATATCTCGTCATTCGGATCTGATACCACTTGTTAGGTTTTTATTTAGCCTATGTCCAACTCTTTATTGTTTGATTAGTCCGATATTGTCCACTTTAGTCCTAAGAAGCAAATCCGCATGGATTTACTTCTGATTTCCTTTCCAAAAAGTCTCACACTAATTAGAGTTTTAGACATCTCTTTATATATTAAACACTCGGGGTGAAGCTATATTTCTCCCTGAGAAGTATCAGATATCTCCAGCTTAACACATGCTTTAAGCCTTGTTCTATTTCCCCACATAAAGAAAGTTTAAATCTCGGCTCCCCCCCCCAATTACCAAAGTTTGAAGCTCTATTTCTCTGTGAAGAAATAGAACGGAGATTTAAATCCGTGTGAAACCACATGAATTTATTTTTGATTTTCTTTCCAAAAACTTCGTACTAATTAGAGTTAGATATTTCTTTATATATATATTAGACACTTTTTTTCTAAACTTTTAATTTGAGACGTTACTTGATATCTCACCATGATTAATTAGAGCCAATTTAAAAATAGTCTCTCTCATATCCGTATTGTACCTGTTACCTCTCCCGAAAGCATTTGCTTATAAATGTTGACAAAACATGTTTTGTGTCCTTAATAGCATTGCCTATATATATATTATAAGTATTATTGATCGTTTTTTCGTGTTATTCGATATAAATCACATTACGAAATCTGATTATACTGCATTAATTGCCGTTAAGTACTACAATACATAGCAGTAGCGGAGCTACCATAGTGGCATGTGGGTCAAATCACCAATATGAAATTTTGTAGAAAAGAGAATTTACATGTACTTCTTGGCTAAAAATCTAAAGAATTTAGCTTGTGACCCTTGTAAAATATGTTTGTTACCAGTTTGACTCATGTAAGATAATTTTCTCCATTTTTTCGTAAATAAAATACAAAAGCTCTTTATCTCTTTTCTTTCGCTTCTCTCTAGGGTTTTCTTCACCAAATCTTGCTCTGGCGCCGCAGTGTCCTTTTTGGTGGTTGCCGGAGTAAACCTCGGTGTCTTTCGGTTTCTCTTCGTTATCTCCGTATTCTCTATGTATTTCCTTTGTGGCAGAGGTTGAGCTTCTTCTGTGGTTTCCATGTTTAGATCTGGTTGTCTCAGTCTAGATCTGAGTGGCACATGGTATTATTGGTGAAGCTTGAGGACGGTTTCCTGCTTGTCGTGCCTGTTTCCGGTCTTTGCTCTGTGATATATGTCCAATGGAGTTTTGCTTCCGCAGAGGTCGCTTCTTCGAGCTCGGTGGCGCATGAGGCGTCGGGTAGCTTGACTCGGGTTTGCCTCCCTCTCAGTGTGGCCTGTGGCTGTTGTGGAGGCGCTGTTCACGGTCGGCTAGGGGCCTAAGTTCGTGGATCTATGGTCCTTCACCTCCATTCTTTGAGTTTTGCCGTTGATCTACGGTAGTAGCGCGTAGAGATGATCTCTTGCAGAGGGCTTTGATTGTGGCACATTTTTGAAATCTCTTCTCTTGGTGTCTGAGTTCTTCAAATCTTGTTGTTGTGGTTTATTTTCTCTTCGTTGGGGGGTTCTTGGCGGTATGGCTCTCCCTGTTTCCGGCTCTATCTTTTTTTGGATCCACGCGGAGGTTTGTCTCTACGGCGAGAAGTTTGGGTCTGTGGGTGAAGGATGTGTTTCACTTAGGCGTTCGGTCTTCTTGTTTGTTTGGGGGTGCCTCTCCGGAGGTAGAGTTCTCAATCTGTCCAGCGACTTTATTTTGGTCTCCGCTTAAATGGGTGTATCGGTCCCAGGGGGATTGGTTAGAGGCAGGAATCTCTAACTGTTCTCTTTGAATGATGGTATTGCCGATTGTATAACCTACCCCATGCTGCCGGAGAGATGTATTTTGGGTGAGTAAGCAGGTTTGAGATTGTGATTCTTTGTGCAGGTGGTGACCTGTGGGTTTTCTCGGTTTCTCGTTTTGTTCCCGTCTGTTTCTCTGGTCCGTCATTGCTCCGGTGTTGTCATATCTTAAGTCTATGTCTCAGTTTTTTTTCATGAGTTATTTTTTCTGCTTATGTTCTTCTATTTAGTTTAAATTCAGCTTTTTTTTCTTGTGTTCTTCTGTATTTCTGTAAAAAAATTGAAAAGCTGGTAATTTATTTAACATTTTGGATCCGATTGGTAATAGCTGAAACTTTTAAAAAATTTGCTGTAAAAAAAAATCTGTAGACTTTTTGATGTGGCTTTAGATTTTATTGCTGTAGAATTTTATGGAAAGCTCCAAAAAATTGATTTGGATTTTTTGCTCTACAGAACACTTGTACATCTGTAAATTATTTCAAAAACTGTGATTTTGAAATTTGTATTAAAGCTTGATTGATATGAATTTAGTGATATAAAAATAAATTGGGCTCTGTACAGCACCTACCACCACTACCAGTTACACCATTTATCGAAAAAAATACTTTTTTTTCCTCCGCCGCTGGTACATAGGTTTGTTAATGCAGATTGACTTTCTCTTTGACTGTACGATCAATGTAGTAATGTATGTGTGACACGTACACCAGCCGCGCTCAACAAAGTAAACCAAATCACGTGTCTTCTACAGTATTATTAATCGATACATTAGTATTAAGCTCATATTAGTTTGTATCAGAGTCAAAGCAACACTTTTTGTCAACAAAACACATTATGACGATCGAGTTGTTTTAGTATTAAGTTTTTTTTGAGAAAAGGCTTTGTTTTAGTATTAAGTTTCGCAATAATACATATCAGGACTGATTATTACTCCCTTTTGTTTCATTTTTGTTTCATATTAAATGTGACTTTATCTATTTATTTTTTTTCACAAAAAGTGTCATTCTACAATACCAATGCAATTTATACAATTTTTCAGTTCAAAATTAATTGTAAAATGCATTGATTTTATAAATAAATCGATTTATCTAAAATACTATTGGTTAGATATGTGATATTAACAAAAACATAAATGCATTTTAATAAGTTTTTTAATATGCGTGAAAAGTGTCTAAGTGATACTATTTGTGAAACGGAGGAAGCATGAAGGTATGATTGAGTTTTAGGATTCAGCTTCTTATAATTATAATTAATTGGCTTTGATTGAGTTATGTATTTAGTGCAATAATTAGATATGCGTTGACATACGATGAAGAGTAATTATATAATGAGACTATACATCCTATATAACTACGTGTCTGTAAAAAAATATTAAAGAAATGCAGATTAGATTATAATCCCATGATCGGCAGGCATGTGGATGAGCTTTTGCTTATTATAACAGGATACAACTGATAGAGTATATACTTTCATTTTAATTAATTATTGATAAATGGGTCAATCAATATTGGTTAATATGTACTTATGACCAAGGCATAATTTATTTTAAAAAAATTATAGGTGCACAAATACTCGAATAAGTGTAAACTTACTCATCACAATATATATATATATATATATATATATATACACACATAATTTGTTAAAAATATTATGGGTGCATGTCTTTCCATACTAGCTTCGCCAATGCTTATGACTTCAAGTTAGTTAAATCAAATTTGCTAATTTTCTAAAGCCTGCACAGCCTGGTATCAACTTGTACATGAATTACATTGGCCAGATAGCGTTTAACTTTTAATAGCTTTATACACTTTGGTTGAAGACTTGAAGTTTGATGGTTCGAACTACCAGAGGTTCTCATACATATAAAGGCTTTACTTATTTGGTACATTCAACAATTTTTATGCGAGGAATGATATACTTTTTCCTTTTGAAAACAAATTTATTAATTTATTACTTACATTTTCTTTCAACTATCATTTTGTCTTATCAATATGTATGCATCCCAATGCAAACTTTATTAAATAAAAACTCGACAATGACAACCATACATTGACAAAAAATCATGTATAATGAACTTTTATACACTGAAATGCAAAATTATATATTCCAGCATGCTAAAATAAATTAAAAACTGTTGCGACAACTATCACCTTGGAGTGAAGAGAAAACTATCCATGGTTTCGACAAAAAAAAAAAAAACTATCCATGGTTTCAATAAGATACCGCCTCGTTAAGCCCATTGTTATACTTTATGGATTCATTTTTTCCTATGTCCTTCCGTTTTTCATAACGTAATTAATAATCATATTTATGTGTGTCATAGGGGTGATGTTTTTCTTTTGTATTTATTCAGTTAATCATGTTTACCATTGTTACTATAGAAAAAAATAAGTATTAGTTTTATAGTAAAAGGATAGAGAAAGATAGGAAGAAAAAATAGGAGAAATGGAGTAAAATTGTTAGTTTGTGAATTTTTTTTGGGTTATATATAGGTTCAAATTTCCCATAGAAAAACATATATATATATATATATATATATATATATATATATATATATTTTTTTTCTGAAGTAAAACTAGGGAACGTCTTTATATATTTATTTGGATGGCAAGGAAAATATGGGAAGACGACCTATTTTTACACAAGAACTATCGTATAGTAATAAATGTACACAATATTTCAGCCTCGTCATAATTGCACACCACAGAAGTATAACAACCCTCTTCCACACGCAATGAAAGTTCGAAACTCGTTTCCACACAAACCAAGATTTGGCTTGGTTTTAATGGGTTATAACATAAACCGATAGTAAACCAGTTCATATCGATTGGTACTGGTACAACCAGACCCAGATAAAGATCCAACTAAGGATCGATTTAAACCAGACCCGAAACCTTCTAAAAACCCCCAAAATCGATTTCTCTTTCATTTTTTAGAACCCTAAAATCTCTTCCCCCTCTTCATTATCTTCTGTCTCTGGATACAAGTTATGCTTCACTTGAGGTTCATCAACAAAGTTCATGGCTTCTTTCTCAATGTTGTAATCATTACGCTCTCTTCGATCTTCACCATCAGAGTCAAAATCAGGAGAATCAGGAGTCCCCGAGTCGAAATCAGGTGCATCATTCCACTCAACATTCACATCAGTCCATGGCTCCATTTTCGATTTCTGCAAAACAGAGAGACACTGAGTCAATACCAGAGAGAGACAGAACAATAACGACAAAGACAAAGAGAGATAGAGAGAAAGAGAGAGAGAGAGAGAGAGAGAGGGTGAGCAGACAGAGAGAGAGAGAGAGAGAGAGAGAGAGAGAATTGTCGAACACTTACCTGAATGGAGCTAAGCAGAAGATCAATGACGTTCTTGGCGAGAGAGACAAAGGATTTAGGTTTTTAGGGTTTCTAATTTTCTTAAGTCTGGTCTTGGGTTTGTATGGTTCATTGATTTAATCTGGTTTATATTCTCTAATCGGGTCGTAATCGGGTCATTTTTTGTTAGTTAAGTTAGTCATTGGTTAAGTTTATGGTTTAGAGAACACTAACCAATATTTAACCAGTTTTTGTAGGTATTAGTTCGGTTTGTGTGGAAACGAGTTTTGAACTTTTATTGTGTGTGGAAAGAGGTTGTTATACTTCCGTGGTGTGCAATTACGACGAAGTTTAAACATTGTGTACATTTATTACTATACGATAATTCTGGTATGGAAATATGCCGTTTTCCCGAAAAATATAGGGTCGGTAAACAAATTTAGAGTTGACTTCCGAGCCCAATATAAAAAGAATGACGTCAATGTCTGTGGCAAAATTGATTTGGACACCAAAATTAGAGAACTCATGGTCGATATATATACCAATAAACGTTTATAACATACTTTCTTTTTTACATGAATGGGTGGTTCACATCATCCAAGGGATATAGACAATTACTTATCGAATTTTATTTGAGACAAAAAATTTGACCATTTGCAAATTCTTTATATTTAATCGTTTATCAAAAAATATTGTTGTCCAGTGTTCTTAGGAATCCTGAGGACAGAAAAAGACTCAAGCTAGTAAGTCGAGTTAAAACTTTCATACTAGAAGGCAGAAGGATAATATTCTTATTATATCAAAAAATATGTTTTGTCAGGATGTGTATACTAAATCCTGACATAAAAATGAAAAGAAAAAAATATTCTACTTTTATTTTCAAAAAAGGTGGCATTATGAAAAAAATGTAGATGGAATTATTCCCTGATTTGTTAAAATATATTTTGGTTATATGTAATGTACTCCATAATATATTGACTCCTAGCCAGAGAACTATTGCCAACACGAAGAATGCATATTATAATTAACGTTCATTGTCTGTGATAAAAATATTGGTTATAGCGGTATTACAACACGAAAGAAATAATAACCTTTTTCTATTTAACAAAGACAACTTAAAATACCTCTATTGTAAATTATTTGGGGCGGCAGTTAAAAATAACAAATAATAGTGACATAATTTATTTAAAATAATGGATACGGATTAAAAACTATTGCAGATAAAAACAATAAGATAATGGGTTAGCTTATATCTTATTTATATAGGTCGCATCATAAGAAACATATTTTAGTGCGTTATTATAAAGTACATGCCTAATAATATATCATATTGTTTTCTGATAGATACATACATATATATTGTTTTTTATTGTTTAAAATGAATATATAGTTGCCGTTTTCTAAAAAGATATATAGTTGCCGTCCAAAAAATAAAAGAAAAGAAAATGGATATAGTTTTGGAAGGAAAAAATGATGCAAATATTATGAGATAAGATGATAAGCTCAATATCATTGTTACCATATATTTATTTTTAGTCGATCTAGATTTGGATATAGCTATATAGATTTACCAGTTGATGGATTTCATTATTCAGTCTTTCTTTTTCATTATTGTTCGAAGTAATTATATTAGATTTGACGTGATAAATACAAAATATGATTGATTTTTTATGTATATCTATGACTACGAACAAATCTCTTGTTGATGTAGTAGCCTTAGTAAATTAAGATTTTCTCTCACCTTTACTATGTTTTAGTGAATCCACTTCATCTTTATAATCTAAACAACAAAACTAACTTAAGGTCTACTGAGGTTGCCAAATTATTATGTAAAGATCTACGTGGTGTGTGTCAGTAACGAACGAGTCTCACTTTTGCAGTTCGCTTTGAGGAGATGATACGATAGATGCTCTTCACCTCTATCTTTGCAGCTTGCACATTATATCCAGACACGAGTCCTCCAGAATGGTTGTTTTGTATTTAAATTTATTTATTACAGTTCTTGTAGAGAGCTGTAACCAGAAAAGATGAGATTACATGATACGTCTAAATAAATAGATGAGTAAAAAAGAATTATTAACCTATATTTGTGAATCTGCAGTCGATACAATAACATGTGGTCGAATCATAACATATCTAATTTTTTATACAGATTTTTTGTCGTCATCAAAAGATTTAAAATAAACACCTAAATTTTCTAATAGGAGCAAATGCTAGACGTTCGTTTGATGATTTATAATGGCTAAAGTTTTTCTTTGGCCGGTAAAATAAACTGTTGTAAAATGATAAAACATAAGAGAATAGTAAACGAAAGCGATAACATTATAAGGCAAACTATTGATTCGTTTTCAAAGAATTATTTTATAACGCTTACAAGTTAATATATGTCATGGTTAATATCTTAAGCTATACGAATTTCTTAACAATTGGAAAAAGGGATGATAAGCAATTATGAATTACAAACAGCAAATATAAATGGTAAGCAAAAGTGTATGTACTTCGTTTTAATAACTAACACATGCGTCTGATCATATAATTTAAAAACATTTAATTTCTCTTCTAAAAGATAATCTCATATTATTGTTCTTGTAGCGGCTAGGCCTGGGCATTTCGGATATCGGTTTGGTTCGGTTCGGGTATTTCGGTTTTCGGGTGGTTCGGATAGGAAACTAGAGGTTCCATCTACTATTTGACCTATTTTCGGTTCGGTTCGGTTCGGATAGTTTCGGTTTGGTTCGGTTTGGATAGTAAATGTAGGAACCAGAAAATACTTGGAAAAACATCGGTTCTCATTTAGATCGGTTCGGGTTCGGATAGTTCGGATAATCTGGATAAAATATCGATTATTTAGGGTAAAATATCAAATAATTAGGATGATTTAGATAAAAAAAATTGGATATTTCGGATTACTTTGGATATTTCGGATAAAACTGTTCGGATAGTTTCAGATACTTTCGGGTAGTTCAGATACTTTATAATAATTTAGTTATCCTCAACTATTTTCAGATAATTAAATATATATATCTAGTTATGTTATATGTATATATAATTAATATTTTTATATATTCGGGTACCCGTTTGGTTCTCGGTTCGGTTCCAGTCCGGTTCGGTTATTTTGGATATAAAAATATAGAAACCGTTCGGATATTTGAGGGTATTGGTCCGGTTTCGGGTATTTCCGTTCGGTTCCGGTTCGGTTCTTCGGTTCCGGTTATTTTGTCCAGGTTTAGTAGCGGCAATTCAAAATGACCAAAACCGTCATTAATTTTTAATGCGTTGATTACTATGACTAGTACGTAGTATTATTTATTTGGCCACATATATGCAGTTTATTAGCTTTAGCGTCCTCCAGAAAAGATAGATCATGTCCAAACATATGCCAGTGAAGCTATGATCAGTTAGGGCTTTAGCTCATATGGTAAATGTTAAATAGAAAAACGACGTATACTTTCTCCAGGAATTTTAATAAGAGCCTATGAAAATTTTCATATATTGTAGAACATCGGGAAACAATGGACCGGTTAAATAGATTGCTGGTCGAAAGAAACTACGTATCCAAACCATTTTGGTACTTACTCTGGAAAAAAAAACATATCTTGTTTAGAATTTTTTTTCTTTTGTAACTTTTGTTTAGAAATTATTTTTGTCAGATAATTTACGGTGAAAAGGATTACCGAAGATTTTGATATTAGCTACGCTTTTACATGTTAACCATGATTAGCAGTATTAACGTTTAAGTAGAACTTATACGATAATTTAGTTAAATAATGACGATGATGCCGTTTCTTATATGACCCTTAGTATAGAATAATAGAACAAAGCATAGGCAATTATTTTGTAACGCGGTGCCCGCTCACGGTTAATAGGTCATCTATGCAAGTTCTTTCGGTCTATGGGTCTCATCCTGTCCAACGAATGATGAGTTAATTTTTCAAAGGTTCAGAGTCATTGTTTACTGATCATACAATCACCACATGACCTTTTCCCGTGCTTTGGCCTCATTCACACGATATCGCAAATCACTTCCCGATAGGTCACCCATCATTCCACTACTCCAGCTCAAGCACACTTAATTATAGAGTTCTAAACAGATGTGTGACGGAAAAGATAAGTCAATTTTGCTGACATAGGTAGCCAAATCAATCTTTTAAAGCTTTTCTATATATCACAACTCGAGATGTTACAATTCACCCCCTCTCAAAGAACGCAACGTCCTTATTGCGTCCCACGACATGTCTCAAGACCCCTCTCGGGTCAGAACCGAGATGGCTAACCAGCTCTGATATCACTTGTAACGTCCCGTCCGCTCACGGTTAATGGCCACCCAAACCCACTCTCTCGGCCCGTGGGCCCCATCCCGTCCAACAGACGGTGCATTAATTTTCCGAAGGTTCGAAATCATTGTTTACTGACTTTGTAATCACCACATGATATTTCTCTGTGCTTTAGTCTCACTTACACGATATCGTGAATCACTTTCCGATAGGTAACCTATCATTCTACTACTCCAGCTCAAACACACTTAATTCTAGAGTTCGAAACGGATGTGTGACGAAAATGGTAAGTGAACTTTAGTAACATAGATAGTCAAATCAATCTTCTTAATCCTTTTCATATATCTCAATTCTGGGATGTTACAATTCAGGATATACAAAGAGAACGTTCGATTAATTATGTATTTTTCAAAACTCAAAAGTGAATATATATGTATTATTAATCGAATCAACTTCGAATACGAAACCCTAAAAGTCGTGGAGAGAGAGGTGTCGACACGTATGAGAGACTGGCCACATGTAAACTATCCTTGCACGATTCTTAAAGTTCTCTCGGCCATGGTTAGGCGTTCGGCTCGATCCTTATATAATTTCTTTTCCACTTTTGTAAGTTTTTTTAGTTTTGTCCTTCATATATATGCACAGTATATTATCTGCATATGTTTGTTTAAAACAATCAAATAATATAACGTTTTTTGAAGTTTGAAATAATATAATGTTGATGAAACATGTTACTAAATGTTTTTATAATGTATACGTAAGCAAGTATGGAGAAGTTACGCAGCAATGTTGTCCAGTTATATAGATTTGAATACTCAAACTATTAACTTTTCAGGGAACAAACCAACCCTTCAGGACTTTAACATTCTTTTTGCATTTGTAATCGATCTCCCATTGTTGTTCACCTATTCCACACACATCTTATATATTAAATCAGAAGTCACAACTTTGATTCATGTGTGATTTTTAAAAAAATGGACTTAATAGACATATTCTTAGAAAGTCATGTTACATTTAATTTCTAATCTTATCATTAAATTTTGGTCCTATCAAATTTTTTTATTGGGCTATCAATAATTAGATTTAAACAATAGATGATCCATTGGATTTATAGATAGTATAAATTAAATTGATATAATTTAATGTTGTAATAATATACCTCCATATGTTAAATATTTAAATATTTGTCAATGTTAACTTTTAAAATTATAAAGATTTTTTTTTAAATAACAAAAATCATATTATCTAACAATGATTAATCTTTACTACCTTAAACCAATGAAAACAAATTTTAAACTATATAGTTTATTTTAAAAATTAAACAAAATTAAATGTTTAATTATTTACTCGATAATATAAATCTATGAAGCGAAAAGTTTATTTTTTAAAAAACTTTCTAAATTTGTGAAATGTTACAATATCTTTGAATATGACAATAAAAAACTATTTTACTAATCTTTATATATATAGTTACGATTTTAATAATGAAATAATAATCCAAAAATATATATATAGAAGAAGATACAAATATATGTGAAAATTTGAAACAATTTATTCAATGAAAAAAATATATCGTAAACTTATTATGTTTTAAAAATTGATAGACATATATATATTATAATATATACCAATTTAGTATTGAAAACAAAATATTTATATAAAAATAAATGAAAACAAAAATCCGCGCTTGCGCGGGTCAAAATCTAGTTTCGTTTAAAAGACTAGTAGTTGGATATTTACTCTTAGATAATGCAGATTGTACTATGAGCCCTCTGCCCCAGACATCTAACCAGCTCGCGTGGTTCACCGGTTCCATTGACTAGACCAAAAGAGTGATTCAGTCGATACAGAGGTGCACTTGAAGTGGGGGGGGGGGGGGGGCATAATCTTTTATAGATGTGTAGATCATGCTGGAGCAATTTTAAAGATTTTGGACTTTTTCAAAAATTGAGTAAAGCATGAAAATATATGAATTTTGAACTCATGGAAAACTATAAAAAGTTGGTCAATGTTAAAAATAAAAGTTGACTATATTTGTATATAGTGTTGGTAAACTTTCTGAAATAAAAATTAAGTATATATATGTAGAGATTGAATTAATGTCTAAATTCAATCAAAGAACGTTTAAATGATATATAGATGAAACAAGATATTAAGCTAGTTACACGTGCCGTCTCAAAACTATGCCAGTCTATCTCGGGTAGTGAGTCTTGGTCTTAAAACTCCCTTAGGATACAATGAATCAATGAAAATTTTCTATTTGATAAAGATATATATACAATGAAAGTGTTATGATCGGGCTACAATGGTTTTATTCATTGATCAGTTGCATGCAATGGAGATTTGTGTTTATTAAGGATGTTCGGATACTTAAATTAAAGTCATGGCTCCACAAGAATGTTTACGGTTTGATGCTTACCCACATCAATTATGGATTAGATTCTTCCTGAGAACTAAATTATCAATACTTATCTAATCTGGACTTGAGTTTCGACCCAAATAGTTTATATGGTGGACTGTAACAGATGATTGGTTTATCTTCCTTATTAGTCAGAAAGTATTCCAAAATTGGATCAAACGGTGTGATATACTTTCGGGTTAATCCACTCTGTAGAACTAAATGTGTTTTTCGGAGGGCCGACTGGTTCAACCGATAGGACATATCATATAAAAAAAATGTTTACGGTTTGACTGAACATAGTTGGAGTTTACTACCAAAGGCGGAGACTAAAAATAAAACTTTATTATAAATTCCTTAAAGACTTAACATGTTAATGTTGCATTCGGAATTTAACCGGTCCATTAAAAATGCAATGCGAGTCACCGTTGTTCTTCCATAATGAAAACCCTAGTTATTTTTTTTTATAACTTCTAAAAACCCCCGAGTTATATCTTTTGAAAAGTTATATATGTTATATATAAGTTTTGACCCAAAAAAAATATATATATTATATATAGGCAAAAAAAGTTACTTATATCCCCCTAACATGAAAACTATATGAATACTTATCAGTCGTGTATATATAGAGCGTGTGATACGAAAACCCGCAAAATTCTTTGGCAGACAAAAGAAAAAACCAACAAAATTTTCAGAAAAGGAGATAATTGTTTTGCCACGAACAAAATGATATAAATCTTATATATTAAAAGAGAAGTCACAACTTTGATTCATGTATGATTTTTTTAAAAATGGACCTAATATACATAATGAACATACTCTTAGAAAATCATGTTACATTTAATATCTAATCTTATCATTTAAATTTTGGGAGTACCAAAAATTTGTATTGGGCTATCAATAATTGAATTTAAACAATAGATGATTCATTGGATTTATAGATAGTATAAATTAAATAGATATAATTTAATGTTGTGATATTATACTTCTATATGCTAAATATTTAAATATTTGTCGATGTTAACTTTTAAAATTATAAAGATTTTTTTAAATAACAAAAATTATATTATCTAACAATGATTATTCTTTACTAATTTAAACTAATAAAAACAAATTTTAAACTATATAGTTTATTTTAAAAATTAAATAAAAACTAAATTTTTAATTATTTATTCGATGTACTTGTGTCTGTGTACGTACATAAATATACAATAAATAGTGGCCATAAATAGGCAAGATATAGCGAACTGACTCAATAAAGTTCTCTACGTTGTGTTGTCACTATGAAGTTAGTGCAAGAAAGTTGAACTGAACTAAAGGGACTTTATTTTCAGTTCAGACAACAAACTAAAGGGGCTTTAATTTATTTATTCAAAATTATATACGTTCTATATATCGCCTTATTGGGACACACAACTCGTATCTCGGTATCTGTAGTACTACACTACTTATTTTCGGGTATGTCAATTAAATTATTAATCAATGTTTTCTTATGGTACACATATCTCATTCGTCGCCGTCTTCTTCCCCTCGCAATTTATTTTGGACAAAAAGAAGATAAAATTGTTTATCTAATTTTAAAAATAAAAGATATATCTAGATTTTGAACCTAAAAAAAAGAAAGAAAGATATATCTAGATTTCCTAATTGGGAAATTGCCAACGTAACTCTATATAAAGCAAGCTTCTGTCAGGCACGCAAGTAAAGGTCTACATGTTATGAAAAATATGGTCGGTCGAAGAATGACCTACCTTTCGGATATATAGTTTTTCCTTATTGTCGCCGTATATTTTTTTTTTTTTATAAACCCTACTGACCGATCCGGTCGGCTTCGGAAAGA
This sequence comes from Brassica oleracea var. oleracea, assembly GCF_000695525.1. Taxonomy (NCBI): domain Eukaryota; kingdom Viridiplantae; phylum Streptophyta; class Magnoliopsida; order Brassicales; family Brassicaceae; genus Brassica; species Brassica oleracea. Next base: position 7,488,147 of record NC_027748.1, read on the forward strand.
ACGCATTGATTAATAATTATAGTGGTACAGAATGGGCTAGCCCAAAAGCGTACCACACTGCCTGATCCGAGTTTGGAATACCTTCCGACTAATGTCAGGAGTGGACTAATCATCTATTATGGCCCACCGTATAAACCACTTGGGCCGAAGCCCAATTCCAAACTGGCCAAGTAATAATAATTTAGTTTCCATGGGAAATCGAATCCAAGACAGATGTGTGTACACATCAAACCGCAAAAGATTACCACTAGGCTACCACCACTTGGTTGTCGCCTTATATTATTAACTTATGTGGATTGCTAATGTGTGGTATTACATACAAACGTATAACTATTTGTTATTTTGTTTCACTGGCATTTAGAGAATTTTAAGCTATTCGTTGGAAATCGTTGTGGATTATCATATTTCAATCTTGATTATTTTACTTTTGATTTTTTTTAAATTAACCAGATCGACGTGATGACATGTCATTTTCGAACTAAACTTTGAAGCTTGTACTTGCTAGTACATCTCAGTTTACAATAATGAAAAAAAAACTTTAACAAAAAACAATACTAGCCTACACTTGCATGTTGATGATCATGATCACTGTTGTCACTTGGTTTATAAGATATTAAAAACTTTAGTAAAGTACGTAAACTAAGAAATCGGTAAAGCTTGAAACATGTCAAATTAACTAGCAAAAGCGCACGTGCCTACTTATGGGATTGCACATTTTTAGATTGGTTTATTGATGTATATGTAGTGATTAGTAAGGATGCTAGTTAATTTAGTTTATATGTTCGTTTAATTTTGACTAGGTCAGAACATTAGTACATACAATTATCAACGATATCCATTTGTGTTCGGCCGTGTATGTTTTGTTTTGACAAAACATAAAATTTGGGTTCGCCCTTTATACTATGATTTAAAATTTCTATATTCAGATTCAACTTGACTAGATGACTTAAATCAAGGATAATTATTTGTAATGGTTTTTGTCCAAAGTGTTGATTTTAAAGTGTCAAGCCATAGGAGAGAGATAAAAATAAGAAGTGGAAAGTCCTTCCCTTGGTCTGGCTGAAATGCAATGTAATGTTATTCATGGCACAAGAAGAAAAGATTAGTAGATGTGCATTTAGTTCTAACTTCTAAGTAGACAAATCATGTTGGGATGTACTTTTTGCATAGTAATGCTTTGATTGGTATTGATAATTTATTGCTGTTAAAAGATGGTTACTTCTTGAATGAAATTAAATTATCAAGCACAAAAGATGTCACATATAACACCAAATAAAGCGTTTAAACTTTAAAGCATAGTCTTCAATTTAAACAAAAATGTCCAGCATAATTAATTATAAAATAAATAGAAAAACATAAACCTTTCCCTTACCCTACATTTGTCTCTACTTAAGGGCTAAATTGCTCCAATTATTCATTTGTTTAATTAACCAAACATTAGGCTTTGTAAAAACTAAACTAACTAATTAATCATTTTGAGTGGCTCTGCATCTCTTTTGAATTAGTTGCTTCTCTTTAATTAGTTTGTTTGGTCAAAATCTCACACGTTCATTTTGCATGCTCTTTGCACGTGCTATCTCGTCTCTTTCAGATGAGCTGTCTCTCTAATACTCTATAATTTAGAGCATGATTAACGGTGTTCTTAGGACGAGGTTCTTATTAGAATATAAGAAATCGTCTCTTAAATTTTAACTAAAAATATTAAGAACCGGCTCTTAAATATTTAAAAGCCGGTTCTTAGTATTTTTAGTTAAAAGTTAAGAGGCGGTTTATATTCCGCCAAGAACCCGCACCCTAAAAGCCCTCGGTTAATCATGCTCTTGGAAGCTCTATGCTAACCTATCTCTCTCCCCTCCATCACCTTTTCTCTCTCCTCTACCATATTACCATATGAGAAAACCCTATATAACCCCTTCACATCTCCCACTTGGTATGCATCACACAATACATCTTCTTCCCCTTACACAAAAACAATACAAAAAGACTTTTGTCACAAGTTCTTTGTTGTTCAACTACTTCCCCTTCTTCATCATCAAAATGGATTCCTCCGCCTTGTTTTTCACTTTCTCCGCCGCAATTATCATACTCTACTTTCTCCGGTGTGTAATCTCTCAGCGCCACCGTGTATCCTCGAAACTCCCACTCCCGCCGGGAACAATGGGTTGGCCTTACGTAGGCGAGACTTTCCAGCTCTATTCTCAAGACCCTAACGTCTTTTTCGCTTCCAAACAGAAACGGTCAGTGTTCTGTTTTGAAAATCTGTAAATAAAACATGAGAAGTTGTAAGAAACTGAAAGTTTGGTCTTTTTTTTACAGGTATGGTTCAGTGTTCAAGACACATGTACTCGGATGTCCTTGTGTAATGACCTCAAGTCCTGAGGCTGCGAAGTTCGTGCTGGTGACGAAGTCTCATCTCTTTAAACCGACTTTTCCTGCGAGTAAAGAGGGGATGCTGGGGAAACAGGCCATCTTCTTCCACCAAGGTGAGTATCACGCCAAACTCAGGAAGCTCGTTCTTCGTGCCTTCATGCCGGAGTCTATCAGAGACATGGTTCCAAATATCGAATCAATCGCTCAACATTCTCTACGAAGCTGGGACGGAATAATGATCAACACTTACCAAGAAATGAAAACAGTAAGACACATAAAAAAAACAGAGCATCTCTGTTTCTTTCTAAATACTCTGTTTCAAAACAGAGCATCTCTGTTTCTTTCTAAATTCTCTGTTTTAAAACAGAGCATCTCTGTTTCTTTCTACATCCTCTGTTTTTAAACTGTTTCTCGTTTGTGTTCTTTCATTCAGTACACATTCAACGTTGCGTTGCTCTCGATCTTCGGAAAAGACGAGGTTCTATACAGAGAAGATCTAAAACGATGCTACTACATTCTCGAGAAAGGTTACAACTCTATGCCTATAAACCTCCCTGGAACGCTCTTCCACAAAGCCATGAAGGCTCGCAAGGAGCTCTCGCAGATCCTAGCAAGAATCTTATCAGAGAGAAGAGAGAACAGATCCTCACACAACGATCTTCTCGGATCATTCATGGGAGACAAAGAAGAGCTAACCGACGAGCAGATCGCTGATAACATAATCGGAGTAATCTTCGCCGCTAGAGACACCACGGCGAGTGTGATGACGTGGATCCTTAAGTACTTGGCTGAGAATCCCAACGTTCTAGAGGCCGTTACTGTAAGTTACTTATACTGACACGTATTTGTCCTGTTTTGGTAATAAAAACATAAGAGTGGTAGTTTTGTAAATTTTGTTGAGTTGTTGATAGTTTTTTTTTTTTTTTTGGTGTTTAATAGGAAGAGCAAATGGTAATAAGTAAAAGCAAAGAAGAAGGAGAGTCTTTAACTTGGGGTGATACAAAGAAGATGCCACTAACTTCAAGAGTCATTCAAGAAACATTAAGAGTTGCTTCAATCTTATCTTTTACATTTAGAGAAGCTGTAGAAGATGTCGAATACGAAGGTATGATATAAAAATTACAATCGATTTTCTTTGTGAACTTAACCAATTAAAACAAGACTTTTAAATTGTTTTGCAGGATATTTGATACCTAAAGGATGGAAAGTGTTGCCGCTTTTCAGAAACATTCATCATAGTTCTGATATCTTTTCGAATCCTAGCAAGTTTGACCCATCGAGATTTGAGGTATATTTTATTTATCTTTCTAACAAGACCCTTTCTGATAGTTAGTTTTTTTTTTTAATTGTAGAGAATGATTTATATTGACATAATGTATCTGCGCTATATAGGTGGCTCCAAAACCCAATACTTTCATGCCATTTGGCAATGGGACTCACTCGTGTCCTGGAAATGAATTAGCCAAGCTTGAAATATCTATCATGATTCATCATCTGACCAACAAGTACAGGTGTGTGTACTATTTACTTTATTGCCTTTTCTCTACCTTCATTAGAGTGATTTATTTTATTTCTCTAGTTATGGTAAGGGGAAATTTTATAATTACAGATGGTCAATAGTTGGAGCTAGCGACGGGATTCAGTATGGGCCATTTGCGCTTCCCCAAAACGGACTGCCCATTATGCTTGCTCGGAAGAAGGAGATCGATATGTAGTACTACGTGATGCCCTAAGCTTTCTATAACTGGAAAGAGGGGGACTAGAGAAGAAAATTAAACAATTCTTTATTTTCTTGCTAAAGAAAAATAGGGAAGGGCAAAAAAAAATCAAGATTTTGATATGAAAAAATTAAAATGGGAAATGAGGAGAAGGCACCAAGTGTACAAAGAAAAGTCTAATTTATTTTCTTAGTTTTTTTAATTTCTATTTTTTCGAGTTTTGAAATTTTAGTTTAAGATAGGGAAAAGTTGGTCACTAAATTTCAAATTGAGGTAAAATGTTAGATAAAATATCTAATGTTTTTTTCCTTCCCAAAGAAGAAACATCCCATGTATATGTTTAACTGATTCATCCTCAATTGGAGAGTTTCCATGTTGTTCTTAGTGAATTGATTATCTGAAGACGCCCACAGAAATGTTATACAGTTCGTGTTGATTGTTTCGTTTATCACACAATAAATCGTATCTCAATAAAATGACCGAAAATAACGTAGTACATAAATTGAGTGAAATTATCTAAGAACCAAACTATCAAACATGTGATGCAAATATAATTGGGATTAAAAGAAAAAAGAGAGAAGTTAAAGCTATATATAAAAAACTAAATTACGTAATTTAGTAATTGCACCTCTACTAGTAGCAATAAACATTGAAATGGAAAAATGTTAGTTTATGTAAGTTTTGAGAATATTTAATTCGATCCATGTTTTATCTAATTATAAAAGTATTATTAATTTTTTTGTCCGGTTATTATGCTATTACAAACTATAAGAAATATTAAATAGACGATATTATAGCCGATAATTTTACCTGTCTTACGATGATTCACGTCTGACTGCGTCACCCTGAGCCGTCCTATGAGATCCATGGTATACCTTGCGCCATGCTAAGATTTTTTTTGTAATTATTTTTTCATTTTTTCTGCATAATTCGCCTTCTCCGGAAATTGAAACTCATACTTCTTGGTATAAAAATTGCGTCGTCTGGGATTTGAACCCCAAACTTAGGTGTAGAAGTTTTTAAACTTTGATCACCAGGCCACGGTGCTTCCACGGAGTATTACTAAACTTACTTGATCATGTTTTTTGGGTCTAACTTGATCGTGTTTTTTTGTTTAGCATTTCAATACAATAATCACATTTACTACACCTACTACACATTTTGTTTGTAGTCTCAAATAACCACATCAATGGATAACTATAGAATGATTAGAAATTTAGAATCGCGACAATCATCATAGACATTTGTTAATTGTTATTATATATAGAAGAAGAAAGAAAACCTAATCTATTCAAATAAATTGACGGACGACTTTCAACATCATCACCCGCGAGTTATGTTGAAATTGTCGCTGTAATTACATTTGACCATCGTCATCCCAGCATTATTTTATTTGAGTTTTTACTTGTGAGCTATATTAATTATACCATGATTGAGAATATTGATGCACAGCTGTATTTGAATCGGGTAAATATATCAGACGGGCTATCAATTTCGTGTCACTATCTGCCTTATTATCGTTTTATTTTAACTTATGTATTTGTAATTGTATCCTGACATAACTTGTGGCAGATATTAGTAGTATCTTATGAATGCAATGGGCAATGGGCAATAGACAAGTGAACCAACTGTGCGATATTAAAAAAAGTCTGCAAACTTGTCTTTGAATGGAAAATCTAAACAAAAATCTCTCAAAAATTCGATCACAACCAGATGGAAATTATTGTTTTAACCAAAAGATGTGTGAGAGTTGAGTTATAAAACTGAACTACATGATTAGTATATACTATATATATTGTGTATATATATGTTGTAAGTTAAATTTACATGAACCCTAAGATCTTTAAACATCTAGGTTAATCACATAATAGAATCATACGAATGTTTATAGAGTTACCTGGATTCATTTTGTCTGAGAATCTTCCTGAATAGATTGCACCATGAATGGAAGATGAACAGATCAATCTCTTCTCAGGAACTCTTAGGTTTCTCTCGCCTCGCCTATAACATTAGTTGTTGCTTTTAGGATATCTTTATAATGGTCTAAAGATATGTATTTATAGGTGGAGAGAGAACCTAATTCTTTTTTAGGGTTTCCTTTAGATTAACTCAACCGTCCATCAAACTAGAAATAAATTAGGAATTACTCATTTATTTCCAATTTCATTGGTCACCAAATATATTAAGGAATAACAATATTTCAATAGAAAACGGATAACTATAAGACCATATAATAGGGAAAGGAAATATTCCTTACAGTCTCTCACTTGGTCGTTATGGAATCATAAGGTCGGCATAATATGCTATAACTTTATTTTTCATTTGGTCATCATAAGTGTCTTGACTAATCTAGTAATCAATGAGAGTCATGGCGGTCGCACATCATTCTGCAACATGATCCTTTCCATGTACTACCGCCACTACAAGAAAACAGCGATATTCTGACGGACATTCCGACGGAAAATGAAATCCTCGGAATATACCGAAGAATTTCCGAGGAAATTCCGAGGAAACACAAAATTGGGTTTCCTCGGAATTTCCTCGGAATATACCGACGAAATTCCGAGGAAACTACAGTCCGTCGGAATATTCCGAGGAAATTCCGACGGACAACTGTGTTCCTCGGAAAAAACCGATGAATTCCGAGGAAATATTATAGCCGTTGGAGAGCCGTTGGGGGATTTTACAAAATTCC
>NC_027748.1:7499353-7499864 GCF_000695525.1 Brassica oleracea var. oleracea
CATCGATCGATCCGTTTTTTTAAAAAAATATAGCGAGGGACATTTCCCTCGGAATATACCGAGGGAACAGTTCCTCGGAATAAACCGAGGAAAAAGTCCGTCGGTATACTCCTATCGATCGATGTATATATGTCCAAACACGCATCGATCGATGAACTTCCGAGGAATTATCCCGACGAAGTTCTACCTCGGTATATTCCGAGGACTTTTCCGACAAACAAGGGATCCTCGGAATTTCCTCGGAAATTGATTTCCTCGGAATTCCGTCGGAAAATTCCGAGGGATTTCAGAGGAAAAAAGAAATTCTGAGAAATTATTTCCGACGACGTGTTTCGTCGGAATTTCGTCGGAATAACGATATTCCGACGAAATTCAGACGATTTTTTGACGAAATTAAGACGATTTTTTCCCTCAGAATCCTTGATGTTTTCTTGTAGTGCGCATTGACCACCTTCATAGTTAGCCCATAAACATAAGTAGGAGTATCGTAATGGTCCCTTTAATGTCTTTA
>NC_027748.1:7499923-7512049 GCF_000695525.1 Brassica oleracea var. oleracea
AATATATAAAAGATGTAAAAGTCATAAAAGAGCTCAAATAATTGTCATACATAGGCTAATCGTAAACAAACAGCATTAGGCGATATCCTCAAGACCCATACTTTCAGCATGCTTCATGAAAGTCTTTGGAGGTAAAGCTTTTGTAAATATGTCTGCAACCATAAGTTCAGTGCCTATATGTTCAATGAAAAACTTTTCTCTTTTGACATCTTGCTTCAGTGATAGATATTTGAGGTCCATATGCTGGCTCCCTTAGATATCCTATCATGCTTAGCGAAGAAGATTGCAGCTTGATTGTCACAGTAAAGAGTGAGAAGCTTGTCAACAAAACTCAAATCTCCAAACTGTGACACAAAATTCCGCAGCCATGTTCCTTGAATAGAAGCCTCATAACATGCAACATACTCAGCTTCCATAGTGGATGTGTATATCAACTCTGACTTCTGGCTTTTCCATGAGATGGCACCTCCACCAAGGAGATACACATAGCCGAGGGTACAATGTCTAGAGTATTTGCATCCACCAAAATCTGAGTCCGAAAATCCAACCATCTGTGGATGTGTTGATTTTCGATATGTCAACATGTAGTTTCTTGTTCCCTTTAAGTATCTCAAAACTCTCTTTGCAGCTTGCCAATGAGCGAGTCCTGGGTTACTCTGAAATCTACCCAGCATGCCAACAACGTGGCTAATATTAGGTCTGGTACAAACCTGTGCATACGTCAAACTTCCCACAAGAGAAGCATAAGGGTATTTTTGCATTTCATTACGTTCCATTTCATTCTGCGAACTTTGCTTAAGATTAAGCGTGTCACCTCTATGGATAGGAACAATGCTAGAAGAACATGTCATCATGCCGAATCTCTCAAGAACTTTATCAATATATGCTTTCTGAGACAATCCCAAAATTCCTAGTGATCTGTCACAGAATATCTCAATTCCTATCACATAGGATGCCTCACCCATATCTTTCATTTCAAAGTTCTTAGAGGGATAACTCTTAGTCTCATGTAAAAAACCAAGATAACTGCTAGCCAATAATATGTCATCAACATACAAAACCAAAAATATGAACTTACTCCCACTGATCTTGAGGTATATACATGGATCCACAATGTTTTCTTTGAAACCGAATTTCGTAATGGTTTCATAAAACTTTAAGTACCATTGCCTCGAAGATTGTTTCAGTACATATATTGATTTCTTCAATTTGCAGACCTTCGATTATGAAGCCTTCAGGTTGACACATATAGACTTCTTCTTCTAAGTCTCCATTAAGAAATGCGGTTTTCACATCCATTTGATGTAACTCAAGATCATATTCAGCTACATATGCCATTATAATTCTGAGAGAGTCTTTTCAAGACACATGTGAAAAATTCTCCCCATAATCAATGCCTTCTTTCTGATTATACCCTTTGGCTACAAGTCTGGATCTACGTCGTTTAACATTGCCATGACAATCGAGCTTGGATTTATAGATCCATTTGCACCCAATTGCTTTGTGTCCTTCAGGCAATGGAACAACATCCCAAACTTCATTCTTAACCATTAAATCTATTTCATCTTTACTGGCCTCGATCCATTGATCAGAATTAACATCTTTCATGGCTTGTGAATAAGAAACCAGATCTTTTAAATCCCATTCTCCAGATTCTATTCGATAAAGCACATAGTCATCAGAAATAGTTGATCTTCTCTCACGAGTTGATCTTCTTAATGATGGTTCCTCGTGTGCTTCATGTTCATTATTGGCGATATTTTCATTAAGGAGTGGTGGATCATTCAACTGGTTTTCCTCGTTGTGTAACGGTTCTACAACATGAGGATTCCCAACATTCGGAACTAAGGGTAAAGGGATATTTACCCTAATTTCTTGAATGATCACATCTTGGATTTTATCACTCCCACTAATCTCACCATTCTCATAAAATCTTGCATTACTGGTTTTTACTATTCTCGTAGTATGGGTTGGACAGTAAAATCTATATCCTTTAGACTTCTCAGGGTAACCAATAAAGAAACCACTGACCGTTCTGAAATCTAATTTCTTTTCATGTGGATTGTATATTCTTGCTTCAGCTGGACATCCCCAAATTTGGAGGTGTGACAGACTAGGTTTCCAGCCTTTCCACAGTTCAAAAGGAGTCTTTGGGACTGCCTTGCTAGGAACTCGGTTCAAGATATAGACTGCAGTTCGTAATGCATCCATCCACAAGGATATAGGTAAATTAGAATGACTCATCATGGATCTAACCATTCCCACATAAGTACGATTACGCCTTTCGCTACACTATTCTGCCATGGAGAACAAGGCGTTGTGTATTGAGCAACGATTCCTAATTTCTGGAGGAGTTTGGCAAATGGTCCATGATGTTGTCATGTTTCATCATATCTGCCATAAAATTCACCACCTCTATCTGACCTAATGATTTTCACATTTCTATCTGATTGTCTCTCAACTTCAGTAATGAATACTTGTACATCATCCACATATTGAGACTTTGCATGCAATAGATAGACATAACAATAACATGAATAATCATCGATAAAAGTAATGAAGTATTTTTCACCTCTAAAAGTTGGAACGTCAAAAGGTCCACAAATATTTGTATGCATGATTTCAAGAAGTTGTGCACTTCTTGTAGCTCCTCTTTTAGTGTGTTTAGTTTGTTTACTCTTAATGCAATCTACACACTCTTTACCGTTGGTAAAATCAAGATTCGGTACGACTCCATCTTTTACCAATCTTTTGATTCTTTCACTAGAAATATGTCCTAGTCTTTTATGCCACAAGAAATATGAATCATTCGCACATGCTTTAGTTTTACGTTTATCATGCAGGGTGAGATGTGTTTCATAATTTTGATCAGACAAATTTAATTTGTAAAGACAATTAACTAATATTCCAGAAGCAATTTTACCAGAGTTCAGAAATAAAATGAAACAACCATCTCCTTGAGAAGACTTAAAACCAGCCAAATCAAGTTTGCTTACTGAAACTAAATTATGGAAAATAGATGGAACATAAAGAGTCTGAAATAAATCCAAACAAAATCCACTATCTAAAATGAGACGATAAGTGCCAATAGATTCAACTGGCGCTTTGTCTCGATTCCCCATAAGTATATAGTTTTCACTTGGATTTATGGTCTGGGTTGTAAGGAATCCCTGCAAGGAATTAGTTACATGTACATTAGCACCACTATCAATCCACCAAGTATCAGAAGAAACATAGCAAAGTTAGATTCGAAAAATCTTACTGAACCCATAGGATTACCTTTCTTTTCAAACAATTCTTGTCTTTTAGGGCAATCTTTCTGAAAGTGTCCAGACTTTTTGCAAAAGTTGCATCGGTCATCTTTTATTGTCTTCTTCTCATTGACTTGATTAGAATCATTCATCCTGGGTGGTGCTCTTTTATGACTTGGTTGATGTCTTTTCCCAACTTTATGTCCAGCTCCTTGGACATAGTGGGTAACCTTAATACCTTCACGAACAAACCTTGATTCCTCTTGGACCAGTTTGTTAGCCAATTCAATCAACGTCCACTTTTCAACAATGGCGTTGTAATTGATTTGGAATGGTCCATACTGAGGAGGTAAAGAGTTTAGGATAAACTGGACAAGAAATGAATCATCCACACTCATTCCTAAACCCTTTAGCTTAGCCGCAAGATTGGTCATTTCAATGCAATGTTCATGCATAGACCTTGTGCCATCATGTTTCATGGTTGTAAGATCTGCCATAAGTTTCCCAGCAAGGGATTTGTTTGCAGTCTTAAACCGTTCTTCTATAGCCGCTAGATAAGCCTTAGCTTTCTCTGCAACTGGAAGGGATGTTTTGATGTTGCTAGCTATTGTCATCCTTAAGAACATGATGCTCAATCTGTGAGCTTTCTCCTACGCTTTATGGAAAGCCTTTTCTTCCTCAGTACTATCATTAGTGAGTTGGCTAGGCTCTTCTTCACGAAGTGCCAAGTCCAAATCAAGTACACATAATGTGAACTCAACTTTCTCTTTCCATTCGGAGAAGTTGGTTCCAATGAGGATGGGGACAGAAGAGACCATAGATGACAAACTAGCGGAAGAAGTTGCTGCATTTTAGAGATAGAACAAGTATTACTTAATCAACAAAAAAAAAATTAAATGTATATGACAAGAAATTATAATGTTTTTGTGTGAATCACATAATCTCATATAAGGTCATAGATTCATGGAACTTTATTGAATGGTGTACCGAATTATTCAAACTAAGTTATATGTGGATAGCTTTAGCTTTCACGATAACAATCATTCCATTATTGAGTGATGTATTGAATTACTTAAACCAAATCATTTGTAGATGTCTTTAGTTTACACAATAGATACGCTCTTAAGTAATTAATCAATTCTCATGATTATAGTCTACATGTGGGTAACTAAATAATTCATAAGAAGATCAAAAACTTTGCTTAAATAATGATTTTTACTTGCAACTATTAAGGTAAAGTCACTGTGGTGATATCTAAACCCTAATAAGCACTTTATGCGAAATAATGTTTTGTACTAATTGTGTTTTAGTATATAAATTATTTCTATACGGATTATGAATAGAAAAGTTTATAACTTTAAGTGCAAAATCGGTTTTGTACGAATTCTGTGCAAAACGATTCTGCAGTATATACAAAATTCGCTGTACTAATTATGCACAGACCAATTATTATTATCAATTTTGCACAAAAACTTCACGAATCATTATTTACAAGATAGGTCTTTGGAAATCCTACATAATCCCGAAATTTGCACGGAAAAGGGTTTGCGGAAAAACCCTAATTTGCATAACACCGTTTTTGCACGGATTCTGTACTGCGGAAAATTATAATTCGGGTATGCACAAACTATGCATGATTCTTTTAAAAAGTAAATTATAATCCTTAGATGCACAAACTATGCACGGTTGATATTACGTGTATACACACACCAATTAACCTAATGTGCACAATACCACAATCGAATGGTATGTCGATGTAGCACTTTAGGATCGAATCCACAGAGACCAACGATTACACTTTATCTTTATGGGATCAATACTTGGCTAAAACAATGATGGGGTTTTGAGATTAAAGTTTCGTAACAAGCAAGTAATAAGATTAATTAAAGCTTTCAGATGATTAAAATGCTAGCCTAGGGTGGTTTGGTCGGGTGTTAAACAAGTGTGAACCAAACAATTATTCAAGTTCGATTAAAGACCAGTCTAGAATTCGAATCACTTAAGATAGATCAGCCCACTGTCGTGGTGCTTTACCTTTTGTCAATCGATCTCAGTACCTAAACTGTCATTTGGACTAAGATCTGATGACAAACATTAAGATCAAGTCCGATCTGTTCACAAAATACCCTAACATCTACTTTCGCTGGTTAGAGATATGATGCTCATTCAAGTTATGTCTAGCAACCTATAACACTTTTGATAAATAGATTAATAAACCTAGAATCAGGCACTGGTTAACTTGATGCAAGCCTTAAGAACAACAGTGAATGAAGACAATCGATTTATAACTTATTTATGTCAAGCTCACGGATCTAACACCCTAACACCCTAGACTAAGCAAGCTGACTACTCAGCCATGAAGAAAGAAAACACAGAGACAGAGATATAAAGCAACATGAAATATGACTGAAATAAAGTAATATGGTTCAGGGGGTTCTTCTCTAAATCGAGAGAGATGGTCTTCTCCTTTTACAAAGTAGCATAATCTCAAGTCTCTCTAAGGTCTGGTTTCTTCTCCAAAAAATAGCATAGTAAAATATAAAAACACAGAAAAAGAAGTTTTATGGAAGCCACAAGCAGCTGGGAGAAAAAGATGGGATAATTAAGAAAAATCCCGTAATGACTTGTAATTTCCTTAAAAATCACTGCCGCTGGAACATGCACTCGGGTTGCTCCGTTCTATCCAGAACAGTCACTCGGGTTGCTCCGCTATCGGGAATAGTCACTCAGACTGTTCTGCATGAAAATCTCCAGATTGCATTGTGTTCTGTCCTTTTTGTTCCAGTTGGTCTATCTCCAATCCAATGCAACTCTAGACCTGTAATGACTCAAAAAGGACTAGGAAGACTCGATAATGACTTGAAAACCAATTAGAAAACGTATATACAAGATGCCAAAAACACCATATATCAACGATTCTCATAAACAGAAAAATAATTATTTCAGATGCACAAAGTTCGCACACATACGAAAATAAAACTCATAATAAGCATATCTATAAATCTTAATACTCAGATCTATCAATTTCAATTATCAAGTTCATAGATCTATTATTCTTAATGGATTAAACAGATGTTCATAACCATACTCTGATACCACATGTAAGTTAAATTTACATGGACCCTAAGATCTTTAAACATCTAGGTTAATCACATAATAGAATCATATGAATGTTTATAGAGTTACCTGGATTCATTTTGCCTGAGAATCTTTCTGAATGGATTGAATCCTGAATGGAAGATGAACAGCTCAATCTCTTCTTAGAAACTCTTAGGTATCGCCTCGCCTATAACGTTAGTTGTTGCTTTTAGGATATCTTTATGATGGTCTAAAAATATATATTTATAGGTGGAGGGAGGACCTAATTCCTTTTTAGGGTTTCCTTTAGATTAATCTCAAACGTCCATTAAGCTAGAGATAAATTAGGAATTACTCCTTTATTTCCAATTTCATTGGTCACCAAATATATTAAGTAATAACAATATTCCAATAGAAAACAGATAACAATAAGACCTAATAGAAAAATGAAATATTCCTTACATACGCAACCATTCTCAACAAAAGAAATAAGTTGTACTATAGACACAGTCTATTTTTTGGGCACCAGACTAAAAGTCTAAAACAAGATCGCTTGATCATAATTGTTATGTTTACTTGTTTTGGGGACATTAGTTGTGTTACTTTACGTCAAATTGTCTTCCTTTAAATGTACCATGCTCCATGATTTTCACGTTCATCTTCTAAATTTAGAGTAAAAAAGGTATTTCATGATCAGTAGTCCCGAATATGCCGGTCCGTGTAATGAGATTGCATTATTTTGCTACAATAAGTTCATATAATATATAAAAAAGTTTATACTTTCTGGAAAACTTGTATATGTATAGTTATTCGTGTTTATATAGTATTATTTTATGTTGTATTTAGATTGTAAGTGGTGACTAATAAAATAAATATATGAAATGATAATAATAATTTATAAAATTTAATAGAATAGAACCGGTATTCCACTTATTCCATACTTATTTGACGTGGGATTATTGTTTAAATGACTGCTGTTTGTTTGTAGAATAATGTGAAATAAAATGTAATATATCTTTTTTTTTAACTAGTGAACATTTTAAAGAATGCAAAAGAATTACATACTAATGAAGCTTTTATTCTAAAAAATACATTCATTCCAGTTGCACCCTTACATTTTTTTTTTCTGAAACTAATATGAATTTTTAAACTCCATAATGGAGAGCATTACTATCAGAAAACTTTCAACCTTTTCGCACACAGAATTCAAAGTACAAGAACAGCCAAACGATGTCTTAACATGATAATTTTGCGACTAGAGTTTAACTATATGTCTTTTTAATCCTTATGCACATTATATCATGCGCGAACACATCATAGAACATTAAATGTGAACCTGCTCGATCTAGACACCTTTTAGTGTGGAGGTACGAATACAACACACATATATATGCTGCCATAGCAGATTCGCCTGGAACGCTATTCCACTGCAACGGACGTGGCACAATCATTGATGATAAGTGTCACTGTTCCATCTTACCCACCATGCCAGTACAGTTCAATCGTTCAGCCCAATTCCAAATATATATACCGATAAATGAACTCATGCCATATAAGCTTATAAACCCCCATTAATATCGCACGATACAAGGATTAGATTTTGACATAAGTTCTGGGCATTATTTTCCTTTGCGCATCGATAACGACTCTCTTTTTCAAACACTTGTTCACCTCCAAAAATTCCACATGTTTCATCAAACAAATAACATCGTTGATGGACGTTCCACCGATTGTGAACCAAAATGTTTCTCGTCGGTATCTAATTAAACTAAAATCGACGATCCTCAACATATTTGAGTTTGTATAATATTTTGGTAAATCATAATGTAATTAAATAAAAGTATATGTCGTATTCAAATGCATTTATGCAAGTAATGACGCACTAGCATACATGAAGATGCAGTCATTATGCTTTGACCACGAATAAATAACTATTGCTCTTATACGTACAAGTATCTGTTTGACTTGTGAACATATTAGTTTTTCTATATATTTCTAAGTACGTGTACTATATCAACTCCGTTACGGAATGGGCAACTGATTGTTCTACGTTTCACTTTCCTTTTAGTACACATTCTTTTGCTCGATTTTCCCAGTGTCTCATGTTTCTTTGATTTCTTCCCCTTCTGCATCACCTTATTTTGGTTCTTTTTTTTTTGACTGATATGGTGATGTGACGAAGAAGATTCTGAGTGTCACTGGTGGTTTTGATTTTGCAACCATTCTGGTTCTTCATCCCTGTTTTTGTGCAGTTCATTGGTTATGAAGCGGTTGCTCCCTTAATCTGCTTGTTCTCCTTTCTAACTGAATTTCTGCAGCAGTAACGAGTAGGAGGCTGCGTTGATCATTTCCTCTATGACCTTTTTGCACATATCTGCACATATGACACTGAAAAACAAATGCATGAAGAGGGAATAAAGGCTAAGGTGCAGGGTGGGAACTAGCTAAAGATGAGCTAGCCACTCAGGATTAGCAAGATGGATAAAAAGGATAAGAAGTCATGAGTGTGTTCTCGTTTCCCTGATCTAATGCCCATAACAAGAAGAATTTCAGTCAAGATTAGGTTCAATTTAGGTGGAGTTAAGTCTACCCAGTGTAACCTGATCGGCTGAGAACTTCTGGAGAATCAAGTGAGATATGTCAGAGTGTTCCAGGTCCACATGTGTGTCTTTCGCCACTGCTAAGGTCACTGAATAAGATAACTAAAGCACAAGGTGGTTAGTGATCAACACGGAATAAGATCCTAATTCCCACAAATTTTTGACTGACTCAATCCTAAAAACTGACTCAAACTGACTCAAAAGAAGAACAAAAGAAAGAAACGAGTTAGTAAACGACGAAAACCCTCCCCCAGACTTACTTCACAACGTCCTTGGTGTGAAAATAAATCAGAGAAAAGGTGAAAACAAGAATCAACATTTTTTTTTGTGAGATACTTACCTGAGTGGAGCGGGCGCTCCACGAAAATTCTGGGTGTTCCATCGCAAGATCTCCAACTGGAGCAGTCGATCCCTTCTGCAACCCAGAATTTTGAAGTATCTCGGATTTTTTTTTTGACTTGAGACTCAATAAACTAAAACGAAAAAAAAACAAAAAAAAAACAAAACCAAGTTATATTTACACTTACCAGTGGGTTGCCTCCCACCAAGCGATTGGTTTAAGTCACTAGCTTGACTTGGTGACTGGGATCAGTCGGGTTGAGCATGAGGGCTTGTTCCACAACAAGCTCCAAAATCAGACATGTTCAGCTTCAAAACTCTACTCAACAACCCTTTCACAGCAGCTTCTCCTTTCTCTTGCAGTTCATGTGTGAGAATTACTCTGACTTTGGAGAAAGGTTTAGAGGTACCCTTACACTTTACCTCATACTCAATGGATTTTTCATCACACAAGCGAGGTATCAAAGTCATCATAGGATCACCCTTGACCCTTTTCTTCGGGACTTTTTCATTCAGCTTTACATTCCCACTAAGTTTCTTGGTATCAATGTGAGGATCTCCATCCAGGACTTCTTTGATCTCACCCTTTTTACCAAGCTTCTTCTTAGGAACAATTTCCAGCTGTTCTCCACTAACCACTGAGAAGCAGGAGGCGTATCGGATTTGTGATATGGTTGGGGCAGCCTTGTAGAAAACCTTCTTGTTGATGTTGGAGAATGAGACTCTCTTATTAGGCATGTCGATGATTGCTCCCACTGTAGCCATAAATGTTCTTCCAAAGATCAAAGGCATCTCATGATCGTTCCTCATCTCAACAACTTGAAATTCGGTATGGAGCACACAGTCCCCAACATGGGCATGAAGATTGCGAATGGTTCCATAAAGGACTGTCATGGAAGAGTTTGCAAAGGCCAGATTCACCTGAGAAGGCTCAACATCAACAATGCCCAGCTCGTCTACAATCTCTTTTGAGACAAGGTTCACACTAGACCCATAATCACAAAGAGCTTCCTTGAACTCTACTTCAACAATGGAACAAGGAAAAACAAACTTTCCAGGGTCATCAACCTTAGGCAGTACCTTCAGCGATGGTTTCAGTGCTTCAGTAAAGAGTGCCTTAATTTCCTCCCGGGATTCTCTGCAATTTTTGAAGAACATATGCAATGGCCGAGTCTCCCAAGCATGTTTAAATGAGATCTTTTGAGGAAGCCTTCTTACCATCTTCCTAAACCCAGCCAGTTGCTCTGCACTAATAGGATCCATCAAATGTTTAGGTGGAATTGGATAGGGAACCATAGGAACATAGACTCGCACTGGTGGAGTCTCAGCAGGTTCGCTAGGAGTAGTCACTTCAGAGCTAGCAGACTGCTATGTGTTCTCTTCTGCGCCTAGAACAGTCTCAGCGAACGGCTGCTCTATTGCATTACAGTGCTCAGTCCTAGGATTTTTATCAGTTTTTCTAGGGAGCGTCCATTGTTGCCTCTTGACACTCTCAGCTGTTTGAACAAGCTGAACATCGATCTTTCTTATGTGGCTCGCAAGAGTGTCATACTTGGCATTCAGCTCAGTGAACATGTTGCCCATCCTAGTGTCCATTTTCGTGGTTACCTAATTCAACACTTTGGCATGAACCTGCTGACCCAGCAACAACTGTTGCATCATCATACCCAGACCCTTCAGCTCATCTGGTTGACTGTTCTCGGTAGCTGGAACAGTTTGCTGATTGCTCTGCGGTTGTCGATGGTCCTGGTTCTGAATATGCCCAGCCGTAGCCTGCTCCATGCTGAAAACGTGCCCTTAGTTGTTTTTCAGTAGCTGATCAACCTTAGCAGTCAGCTCATCTATCTTCTGGGTGTCAGAACTGTTTCCTTTCTTGGAGCAATCACTCTCCTCTTTCTTATTGGCTGAGGTAACAGTCATGTTCTCAATTAGCTCAAACGCTCTATGAGTGGTTTGAGTCATGTAGTATCCATTGCTGGCAGAGTTCATAGCACTCTGAAATTTCCAGTCAACTCCATCATAGAAAATTTCCAAAAGCTAGTCGTCATCAAATCCATGGTGAGGACATTCTCTGCTATAGTCATTGAACCACTTCCATGCGTCGCAGAAAGGCTCATCAGTGAGCTGTCTGAAGGAGGTGATCTTGTTCCTCAATGCAGCTGTTCTCGCCTTAAAGTAGAAATGGTTGATGAACGTTGATAGGACTTGTTCCCATGAAGTGAGAGAGCCGGTAGGGAGAGAGTTCAACCACTGTGCAGCTTTTCCATCAAGAGAGAATGGGAATAACATGCACCTGATGTAGTCTGGTGGAAAACCATTTGCGCGAGTGAAACTGCAGACTTTTTCGAAGCTCTCAATATGCTCCATTGGAATTTCTGTAGAGAGACCAGAGAACACATTTCTCTGTACTAGACCGATCAAAGCAGGCTTGATCTCGAAGTCCTGCCTGGTGCAGTGTGGATGAACTATGGCAGAACGAGTTATAGGGATGTTGCAAGGAAGGTTTCTCTGCCCGATTGGAACATTCTGTGCCTGCTGTTCCTGCTGCTGCTGCTGAGCAGCTTGTTCCTGCGCTTGAATGGTATGCTGCAACTGTTGCATCTGCTGCTGCTGCATGAGTTGCATTGCTGCAGCTAGATCATCATGATGGCGTGATCACCCATAGTGGTGTTGGTTTGCCTTGGCTGTTGACGATTTGTTCTTTCTAACCTTGCTAGCTCCTGGTTGGTAAGTGTAACCAATTCTACTTGTGCGTTTCTCCGAGTATGTCTACTGGTCATACACCTGGAACATTAGTTACAACAAAAAGGATAGAACAAGTTAGAAGTCTTAGACTAAATAAATAACCAAAAAATAAA
>NC_027748.1:7512547-7526341 GCF_000695525.1 Brassica oleracea var. oleracea
AAGCTGACTACTCAGCCATGAAGAAAGAAAACACAGAGACAGAGATATAAAGCAACATGAAATATGACTGAAATAAAGTAATAGGGTTCAGGGGGTTCTTCTCTAAATCGAGAGAGATGGTCTTCTCCCTTTACAAAGTAGCAAAATCTCAACTCTCAAACTCTAAGGTCTGGTTTCTTCTCCAAAAAATAGCGTAGTAAAATATAAAAAAAACAGAAAAAGAAGTTTTATGGAGGCCACAGGCGGCTGGGAGAAAAAGATGGGATAATTAGGGCAAATTCTGTAATGACTTGTAGTTTCCTTAAAAATCACTGCCACTGGAACAGACACTCGGGTTGCTCCTCTCTATCCAGAACAGTCACTCGAGTTGCTCCGCTATCGGGAACAGTCACTCAGACTGTTCCGCGTGAAAATCTCCAGATTGCATTGTGTTCTGTCCTTTTTGTTCCAGTTGGTCTATCTCCAATCCAATGCAACTCCAGACCTGTAATGACTCGAAAATGACTAGGAAGATTCGATAATGACTTGAAAACCAATTAGAAAACATATATACAAGCTGCCAAAAACACCATATATCAACGATTCTCATAAACAGAAAAATAATTATTTCAGATGCACAAAGTTCGCACACATATGAAAATAAAATTCATAATAAGTATATCTAGAATTCTTAATACTTAGATCTATCAATTTCAATTATCAAGTTCATAGATCTATTATTCTTAATGGATTAAACAGATGTTCATAACCATACTCTGATACCACATGTAAGTTAAATTTACATGAACCCTAAGATCTTTAAACATCTAGGTTAATCACATAATAGAATCATATGAATGTTTATAGAGTTACATGGATTCATTTTGCGTGAGAATCTTCCTGAATGGATTGAATCCTGAATGGAAGATGAACATCTCAATCTCTTCTTAGGAACTTTTAGGTTTCTCTCGCTTCGCCTATAACGTTAGTTGTTGCTTTTAGGATATCTTTATGATGGTCTAAAGATATGTATCTACAGGTGGAGAGAAGACCTAATTCTTCTTTAGGATTTCCTTTAGATTAATCTCAACTATCCATCAAAATAGAGATAAATTAGGAATTACTCTTTTATTTCCAATTTCATTGGTCACCAAATATATTAAGCAATAACAATATTCCAATAGAAAACAGATAACTATAAGACCATATGATAGGGAAATGAAATATTCCTTATATACGTAACCATTCTCAACAAAAGAAATAAGTTGTACTATAGACAAAGTCTATTTTTTGGGCACCAGACTAAAAGTCTAAAACAAGATCGCTTGATCATAATTGTTATGTTTACTTGTTTTGGGGACATTAGTTGTGTTACTTTACGTCAAATTGTCTTCCTTTAAATGTACCATGCTCCATGATTTTCACGTTCATCTTCTAAATTTAGAGTAAAAAAGGTATTTCATGATCAGTAGTCCCGAATATGCCGGTCCGTGTAATGAGATTGCATTATTTTGCTACAATAAGTTCATATAATATATAAAAAAGTTTATACTTTCTGGAAAACTTGTATATGTATAGTTATTCGTGTTTATATAGTATTATTTTATGTTGTATTTAGGTCGTAAGTGGTGACTAATAAAATAAATATATGAAATGATAATAATAATTTATAAAATTTAATAGAATAGAACCGGTATTCCACTTATTCCATACTTATTTGACGTGGGATTATTGTTTAAATGACTGCTGTTTGTTTGTAGAATAATGTGAAATAAAATGTAATATATCTTTTTTTTTAACTAGTGAACATTTTAAAGAATGCAAAAGAATTACATACTAATGAAGCTTTTATTCTAAAAAATACATTCATTCCAGTTGCACCCTTACATTTTTTTTTTCTGAAACTAATATGAATTTTTAAACTCCATAATGGAGAGCATTACTATCAGAAAACTTTCAACCTTTTCGCACACAGAATTCAAAGTACAAGTACAGCCAAACGATGTCTTAACATGATAATTTTGCGACTAGAGTTTAACTATATGTCTTTTTAATCCTTATGCACATTATATCATGCGCGAACACATCATAGAACATTAAATGTGAACCTGCTCGATCTAGACACCTTTTAGTGTGGAGGTACGAATACAACACACACATATATGCTGCCATAGCAGATTCGCCTGGAACGCTATTCCACTGCAACGGACGTGGCACAATCATTGATGATAAGTGTCACTGTTCCATCTTACCCACCATGCCAGTACAGTTCAATCGTTCAGCCCAATTCCAAATATATATACCGATAAATGAACTCATGCCATATAAGCTTATAAACCCCCATTAATATCGCACGATACAAGGATTAGATTTTGACATAAGTTCTGGGCATTATTTTCCTTTGCGCATCGATAATGACTCTCTTTTTCAAACACTTGTTCACCTCCAAAAATTCCACATGTTTCATCAAACAAATAACATCGTTGATGGACCCTTTCCACCGATTGTGAACCAAAATATTTCTCGTCGGTATCTAATTAAACTAAAATCGACGATCCTCAACATATTTGAGTTTGTATAATATTTTGGTAAATCATAATGTAATTAAATAAAAGTATATGTCGTATTCAAATGCATTTATGCAAGTAATGACGCACTAGCATACATGAAGATGCAGTCATTATGCTTTGACCACGAATAAATAACTATTGCTCTTATACGTACAAGTATCTGTTTGACTTGTGAACATATTAGTTTTTCTATATATTTCTAAGTACGTGTACTATATCAACTCCATTACGTGGATTGTTGCAGGATTAATAAATGTGCTCAGTTAATCAATTACGAAGAATAAACAGTCTGGCATACAGAGTTTGTATATTAGTTGACTTAGTGACTTGTGAATATCTTATGAGATAAATAAATAATTAGTTCCGTAGTCGTTCGGCCATGCATATTTTCAATTAAATGTGTGTTTTTAAATTTGCTTTCTTCACTTTTCAAATTTGTTTTTTAACAAGTATGCTTGCTTACACAGAAAATAATATGCTTCTGACATTTAGTAGTAAACACTTCAGAATAGAAACACAAAACAAACAGTTTCGCTGTTAAGTGTGTGATGGACTCATATTGTCGGTTGAAAGTACACAATCACAGTAGGTTTTTTTGTTGAGTAACTCGAGTCCCAGTCATCCATTATGAATGTCTAGTGGTACACCAACAGTGCCGTTTTATTTATTACGAAAAAGGTTTTGATCATTTTTAGAAATTACTTAGATGTAAAGTCACAAGATGATCGTTTAAAAATTTTATATGATAGTCACAAGATGATCATTTCCCAACGAATCTTATGGTTGCGACTAAAGTGTCACAACATGTTTGTTTACGTAATAACTTGTGAACACCTTTTCCAACCTTAGAATTAGGCATGAGCATAAAATCCATAATCTGAAAACCGAAATCCGAACCGAACATGAACCGAAAAACCTGATCTGCACCAGGTCCAAAATGTAAAAAATACCTTAATGGATCTTGTAAGGTGATACAAACATATCTGAACCCGAAGTGTTAACGGGTAACACGAAAAACCGAAAAAACCAAAAAAATCCGAAAAGATGTTTGAAGAAACCGGTCGGAATGTCCAAACTAATATACAATGTGATTATACGAAACATGAATATATACTTCAAATATTCAATTTCATATTTATTTTGATATGGTCTCTAACAATAAGTATTTAAAATTCAAATAACTACTTTAAATACTTAATTATATATAAATAAGTATATATTTCTTATGTTTTGCTTTTAAATTTTAGATTTTATTTCGGGTATATCCGAACCGATCCGATATAATCTGAATCCGAATGATATATGGTTACTTTAAGGATTCTATGATGTGATACAAAACCGACACGAAGCCGACCCGTACTTGCAAATTTACTAGAATGGAACTTATGAAGTGTTATAAAAAAGAACCAAAATCCGAAAAACCCGAACCGAACACCAACGGGTACCCGAACGTCCAGACCTACTTAGAATAATCTAAGAAACACCAAAGTTATCACTCATCTTAATTGAATCAGCTAAGTAGAACAAAATACATAAACCGGTTTAATCTCAGCTTCTAAGTGGTTTACACATGTAGCAAGTGACTGCGACTAGGTTAATAATACGCTAATAAACTTATATGCAGAGATGATAGTTCCACATTTTTTCCACTGCAAATGTCTTGAAACTTATATTGGAGGCAGCTTGTCATTTCCTCCAAAGTAGGCTGTGATCCCAGTTTTCAGCTGCAAACGATTTAACGTTTTGAGGATGATTAATAAATGAAGAATAATTAGTTGTAACAATTTGAAAAAATTGAACAAGATATAACACCTTTTTGATTGCATTAGCTGTGTCCGAGGCCTCTTGTGGTTGCTCCCTGAGCAGCCTGATCCGAGCTTCCATTTGACGATTATGTTCTTCAGCCTGGTAAGTGAATGAAGACAATAAGAAATCGGTTTTCAAGTAGCAAAGAGTTGGTGTCCTGTGACTGACACTCTTATTGGAACTTACTTACCCCCTGAAGCAAAGCTGTTAATCTTTGTATCTCGCTCTTCTTAGCTGTTGTTAAGTCATTTGCTAACTCCATAACATTGCTCCTGAGAAGAACTCATATCAGAAATTTCCAATATATTGTGAACTTGCATTGTACCATAATAACATAAATACAAAATGGATTAAGCGGCATGCATGACAGACACCTACTTAGCAGAGAACAACGGATCCAAACTCTGTTCTTCAACCATCTGCTCAACTTTATCAAGAATTGGTCCAACCTGCAAAAAAAGAGACAAGATGCTTTCACTCACAAAGGATTTTGACAAATCCCTCATCTCACAAGTGTCTGGCCGATGATGTCTGTCAACAACGTTACCTGATATTCTTGACACTGTGCATCGAACTCACCCTGTAACAATCACAAAAAAAAAGGTTTCTAAATGATCAACACCATGAACAAACCCATCACATGGTTTCCTTATTTACGTTTATATTGACAAAAGCAGAATGGTTTCAAAAGCCAAGAATTACCTCTAATGACTGATGCAAATTCACGATCACCTAGAAACAAATTAAAAAAAAAAGGCCTCTCCTTTGATTTTGTGTTACACCAAACATATAAAACCAATGGATATACTCATCTAGATAAATAGGAGTAATAACAAAGAGATAATAATACCTGAGTAGTCAACCAATAAAGCCTATTTTGCTCAGCCACATCGAATTTCGAGAAAATATCAAGAAAATCCTGAGATGGTTTTTGATTCACATAAAAGTGTTTTATTAGCAACAAACACTGAAAGCAAACATAAAGCTTTGATTTTTTTTTTAAGTAATCAGCAAGCATTAAAGCTCTGATTTTTAAGGGGATGTATAGTTCGAGTTCCGAATTTGAAAACCCTAAACTTTAAAATCTCACTGGAGTAAGTAATTTTTGGAGTCTCGAGCAGACAAGAACAGAATCAGCGGTCTCAATCTGAACATTCCAAGACTCAATTTCGAGAACCCCTAAAAACTCCACAAGACCGAACGTATACTCAGTAAAGAGATTCGATTAATAGTTTTTGAGTGAGAATACCTCTCTGGAGCAAGCAGTGAGAAGATAACGAACAGCTTTTCTGAACGATTGCTTCAGATCCGATTGTCTGCGACCCGGAATACCCGTTTCATGACCCGGTTCTTCCATCGTATAGAGCCAAACGAAAAGAGGCGTAACTGAAGAAAAAATCTGGGTAAATTGAAAATGAATTTAGAATTTTAGGAGGGAAACTAATTAATTAATCATGGAATATTCGAGCCCATATAAAGCCCATTTATCTTTAGTATAAAGTTGAAGGATCAAATCATAAGAATACTTATACTAGGCCCAACATTGAAGCAACATCAACGGTATACAATACAGCATACAGGTTTGTATTTCCTTTTCCTTGTGAAACAAGGTTCTTCTTTTCTTATCTCCTTTATAAGTCTCAGCCTAGAACGAAATTTTAGAGAGTATAAGAACCCTTCTGAAACATCGCAGTATGCATTGGCTTTGTCATCATCATCATCATCATCATCATCATCTTTACCTTTTCTTCCACACTAAAAAATTCCTGAATCATACATAGGAAGCTTTATCAATCTGGTTTCTAACTACAGAAGCTTTCTCCGTCATCTGAATCCCCACGGTTTAGCTCTAGGTCTTCAAAAGGGTATGGATTGGACCCAGAACCCTCCAAGATCCTAACTATTTGACCCTTTTTTTATTTAGTGTTTTTTATCATATATTAGTCGTTTAATTTTGATTTTGAATGGTTTTTGTGCAGTGATATGTTATGGTACGGAGAACAATAATGACAACGGATTTCAAGTGCCACCTTACGTTGTTTTGAAGAAGACTCAGATTAAGGTATGTCTTTTGTTATGTTTGTTATTGTGTATCACTTTCATTCTAATTTGATAATTGATATGCTTTCCTTTGCTAAGCTCAAACTTTCCTTTTTTGATATATGTGCCATTAATTATTTTTTTTTCCAGAAACTAATAGTTACGCTTCCTTCGAGCTTTACGCATTACGGTTACGGTTGTTTAGCAAGAGAAGCCACACTCAGTAAACGTTCTCCTCATGCCACAACGCAACCACTCCCGTTTATCTACTCATCATGCAATCATAACGGTGCTAAGAGACGCAAGAAAGCTCCACTATTAATCTCTAACGGAGAGCTCAACAAACGGCAAGATTTCAGTTCCGGTGGTTGACGGTGCCTTATCAACCGTCGGCCGCCACCCCTTCCTTCCCCTCTTTCTTGCTAGCCTCATAACCTGTTGTTTAAATTGTTTAAGCGGTTATTTCACTTCTTCTTTGCTTCAACATCAGTGGATTTCCACCGGATAGCGGCCGGATCCGGTAGATCTAAACGGTAGCTGGGTGGGTGCTCAGCTTCCCTGGAGTGTTGGCGATGTCGTGCTTGGCCGCTCATCATCAGGAAGTTCCAACTTGAGGTCAGATCTTGACTCGATTTCGGTCAGATCTGGGTCAGATCCGCCGTGGAAGGTTCGCCAGAAACAAAGCGTCGCTGCCTTTGTCTCTCTGGTCAGTTGTTCTGCCTCCTCTTGTCTCCAGTTCTGTCCTCTGTTGGTTGCTATTGTAGAACTTCCCCATCGAGATCTTCCGATCTATGATGTTAAAGGCGAACCGAGGCTTCGCTGGGGACTTCTTTAGTTTCGGATTCTGATTGCAGCAAGCGTGGTGGCTGTGTGCGCCGCCTGTTGATTTGGAGTTTTCCAACTCCTCTGTTCTTTAGAGTTTCAAAAGGAAGTTGACAGTCCCGTGCTTTGCCTTATCTCTGATTTGAAGCTGGAATCTTTTCAAAGCTTATCTCATGTGAAGGGACCGGAGTCGAGTGCCTAAAATCTTTGCTTGCTTCCGCCGGTGATGCTCCGTGCTTTATATACTAGCTTCTCGTCTTTGGTTTGGGATCTTCAGAGCACGGCTTGTTCACCTCTGGAGACTTTCGGCGTCTGGAGTGGACTCCTCTGGGTGAAAGCCGGATCAGGAACTTGCCAAGCCTGCTTCACCTCTTAGCTCTTCCGGAGTCGCCTTCGGGATAATTCTCGGAACCTGGAATTATTCTCCGGCTGTTTCTCTCTAATGTTTGTCGCTCTTGTCGCAGGTCCGGTGACGAGATAAAGGGTAGAACTACTGGAATTTAGATTGCTGTAATTAGTCTTTGTCTTGCCAAGCTTTAATCTTAGACTTCTGGTTTGGATTAAACCTTTATGTCTCTGGGAGTCTTTTTTATCTTTTTTTGGGGGTTCTCTTTGACCTCTGCTTTAACTAGCTATTTAAGATGCATAAGATTTTGTTTCTGCAAGAACTGATTGTATCTTCTTTGTGTCATTATCTTGGTAATGAATATTCACATACTTATCAAAAAAAAAAAACAGATTCTGCTTCTTCAGTTAATGAATCACTCAGTGAAGTACTAAACATTGCTCTACCACAATATTCCGGTTCAGGTTTATATGATATACGCCTTGTGGTGAACACATTAATCATCAAGCTCCTCCTACATACGCTGCCTCCTCCGAGCTCGTGTTTGTTCCTCAAAGTTTCTTTGCCACTTTTGGGCCTATTCCAATTTCTTATCCGCCGGTATTACATTCTCACTTTTATTACATCATGTCACTCTAAATCAAAAAACATCGCAGTTGTTTGTTTTGTATATACCTTAAGCACCCATAAAAAAACTAATATTGTCTTTTCTTTTTGTTCTAGATCGATGAAGGATTGGATTTAGAGGAATTGACTAACAACTTCAAGCAGTATGAGCTATGGGGTGGTCCACAAGAAAACAACAACCTAGACGATGTTAATACTATTGATGGATCTTCTTACGTGATCTCACGAAGTCCGTTTGATCCTATCGGGAGACCATGCAATCCGTTTGGCCCTATTGAACGACCCTGGCCGCATCTTCCCTCTAGTTGTGAACTGGCAGCAGATTTGGGATTTGTATAAAATTCATGTTTTACGTGTGTTTTTGTCTCATGAACTTAACTTTTGGTACTTTGTGTTTTCTAGATGAGAATCTTGTTTTATTTTTTTGCTTTCCTGTAGAAAACACTAAAAGTTCTTCAATAATATGTACAATCTTTAAATATTGTCTACTTATGTATTTTGTTTTCTCTATTCCCTTTTCAGGCTTTGACATAAATCTGAAAAAGTCAACTATAGTTCCCTTAGTACTTGTTTGGTTTCATTAGTACTATTCTTTGTCTTTATTAGCACTATCAACTGAATAAAGAGAAAGAGTTTGATATAAAGACGAAATGACTGCAGATATACACAATGAACCCACATAACTCTATGTTCCTCATTAAGTAAATCATAGTCGATGGCTGATAGTGTGTGGTGCAGTGAAGAAAGGATAACTGATCTATAAGGTTTTGAGAAAGCTATATATGTTACCCGCACAAAAGGAATGGATGACATTTGACATGAAACTATCAGGTATCTGAAGCAGCATTAATCAATGATGAGTCTAACAGAAGACTGCAGATCACTGTCCATGGATCCACGGTAAGGTCAGACTAAGATCAAGAGGAGTCATGTTAGCTTTGGTTTTAACTGCTACAAGGAACAAAATCTGATTCTCTTCGTATGTTCTCCAGTTCTGGTTAAGAAAAATTCATCGCATTCTCACAGAAAAGTCAATAAAGAGAACCAATTGATCTTGGTTTACAGAATCAAACACCAATACAGCTGCAGAGACCACTTTTTGTTTTTGTTGCATCATCAAATGTATGTTTTATACAAAACTATAGTGAGAGTGTATAGATCTCATGTATGTGTGTGTGTGTGTGTTTTGCTTACTTAGAGCACACATGTACGACAACTGAGAAGATCATCTCATACATGTATGACCGCCAAAAAAAATTGTCGATACATTGGGGTGGTCTTAATTAAATAACACCAGCAAAAAATCGAATAACAAAGGTTTCTATTGAGACGAACCAGTAACAGCAGCCTCAGCAGATTGCTGAGAAGAGGATCCTGATTGTGCACCAAACACAGAGTCAGGTTATGGAGCAGAGACTGAGCTTGTAGGAGGAGGATTAGGAAGAAGATGCTCATTTGTGATCACTGGTGTTTGATCACTGTCTTTGGGACGAAATGACTGCACATATACACAATAAACCCACACATTATCAGCCACCGACTATAATTTACTTAATGAGATACAGAGAGGGATGTGGCTAATAGTATAATTCCTTTTTGTTCTCTTTTTGGCCAACGTGATAGATAAACAACGACAGAAGAGAGAGAGATGGTAACCCCACTGGTAGCAATAAAGCATAAAAAATGAAAATCTTGCTCAGCTTAGCCACAAAGGCTTAATAATGGGTACACACAAAACAGAAACATCAAAGCGCAGAGATATGTCTCATAAAGTATACCTTCCAATCCCAAAAGTGGTCATTGCTCAAATAGAATCATCATCTCCATTAATTACTAGTCTATATTTTCTCTCTTTGGCGGTTATCACTCACTCTATTTGTCAAAAATATGCATAACATACATCAAATGAAACTAACGGAGCTAAACAAAACTATTTATTATCCCAAAATTGTCGTAGTGAATTAACAAAAATCTCAACTTTAACAAACCCAATTTACATAAACACGAAAAAACAAGCCCTAGACTCAAACTTCAATCTCGAAAATCCTAAAACTTCAAAAGACTATACAATTTTGCACTGAAATATCAGAAACCAAACCCAGATTACAATTTCAGAAAGGAAATCCATTCGATTTTGAAAAAAATTACTTGTTTGGAGTAACGAATCAGCGAGAACTAAGGCTGTGACTTTTAACGGGAACCGTTTACCCGAACCGGATCCGATCCGAAATGTACTGGTTCAGTTCGGTTTTGGATATGGTCATATTATCCGATGGTTCATTGCTTCTAATACCCGTGGATATCGGATCGGTTCTCGTTATTACCCAAAACCCGATCGGATACCCATTTAAACCGAAATGGATAGTCTAAAACCTAGAATATTAGAAAAAATGTCATCACCACGGTATAGATAGAAAATCGGCTATGTTACCACCAGACCACTTCAACTTATATATATTTTTCTATATTGTTAATATATATATTGAATTTCAATATTATTATTTTTAAATAAAATTGACATTTTAGAGACTTGAACCCGAACTGTCCACAATAAAGAGAGTAAGTGACCACTAACCCACTTCAATTTACATGTAAATTATTTTATTTGGTAAAAATGTATATCATTTACATAATAAATGGGTACTCGGAACCGACCCGGAACCGGTGCTATCCGATCCGAAACCCGAACCGAAATCTACCAAGTAGCTATTGGGTAGAGAATTCATTTATCTGAAAAACCCGGAGCCGAATGGATCTTACCCGACCAAGCCTAGTGAGAACCGAGAATTCGACCTGTTTCATGACCCGGTTTTATGACCCGGTTCTCCATTTAACCCGAAACGAAATTGAAGTAGGCGCGGAAGGCCCAACGAAAAGCCCACATACACACCGTTGAGCTCTTCCCCACTCTCTCTCTCTATAAATACCTGAATCTTTTAAAAAAATACAAACAAACTTTTCGATCGAGAAACAGAGAGAGAGAGAGAGAGAGAGAGAGAGAGAGAGAAGTAGAGAACGTACGTGGACAAGAATCACGAACGCGACTCATCGTCTCCACTCACCTCAAAGGCTCTGAACATGGAAGAGATCGGCAGCTTCGTTAGTATTATCCGCACCGATGAAGCAAGGATCGAAGGAATCCTTGTTAAGGTTGATCTTTCGAACCAGAGAGTCGCTGTCAAGAACGGTAAATATTTACATGCTTGATTTTTTTATGATCTATGCATTTTTCTTGAAACTCTTCTTCTTCGCTCATCATCCAACGATATTTCTTGTTTTATTGCTTGTTCAGCAAGGAACTTTGGAAGCGAAGGAAGAAAGCTTCGCGAAGCTCAGATCCCACCATCATTACTCCTCCATGGATGCATAACACTGGGATCACGTCAGATCAAGGTTCGTTTCTTGGAGACATCGATCCAAAGAACAAGAAAAACGTACGAACTCAGATTTGATTTACGACTCTCTGTTCCATGTTTCAGGACATGGAGATCATTTTGCTTTCACCTCAGGAGAGAAACTTCCCATCTCTTTCTCAACGCAGGATTGGAGCAAGGAACAAGGTGGATGGACCTTCCTACTCCGAGATCGCTAAGGGGAAGAAGAACTAGGGTTTTAATTAAACCATCTTTAATTCGTTGAGGATATTAAACACCTTTTGAACTTTGTAACTCTAACCAAAGTTATCAAAGTTCTTTATTCTCACAGATTAAAGCTTTTCTATATTTCGTGTGTTGAGTTTTTTTGGTCTAAATCTAGGTTTGTGATTTTTTATGTTTATGTGTATATATACTTAGATGCATGCTTGACTGTTTTAGCTGAATCTTTTTAGATACTTTGCAAGGAACAATCTATTATACCGAATGCATTGTATTACTGGATATAAGAAGCCACTCAAATGATACATAGCGCAAGTGTTTATAATCTATGATATATGTGTTAATGTTTTTTTTATGTATATATACTTTTATCTCCTTCGAATTAATCAGTCAAAGTTATGTCAAAAAAAAAAGTCAGTCAATTTTTTTTAAAAAAAATATATAACTGGAATTTTTGGTTTTATTTGTAGGCAAAACAAAGTCAGTCAAAGTTTTTTTTTAAACACACGGTGTAAATAACATGTTTATTTGTTTATTCGTCTAGGCTTTAAGACCTGCAATATTAAATTACGTGTGGTTGTTTTTATTATATTTTTGTTATTTGTTAGTTAAGTATTGGGTTATTAAAATTAAAGAAAAAATACTCGGAATTTTGTTCATTGTACAACTAATTTAAACCCAAAACAGAGTCTTATCTGCTTATGAGATTAATGAGCTTGAATAATTACTTAGAAGTCACAACACTGCAATGTAGTTATTATTTTATTTAACATCATTCAAAAGCCTCCACTTTTGTTCTCACGTTATATCTTTTACAAAGATAATAATTAATGAAAGTGAATCGGGACCGTTTAAAGGATTCATTATGAAGAAAAAAAACGCTCTCTCTGCTTGAAGACAACCCTAACTTCGGTGGTTCTCTTCTGTTTCAAGGCGTGCTCGGTGCCCTGAAGCCGTCGTGTGTCAGGTTCTTGTTCTCCGGTCTCAGTGCGTGTAGGTGAGAGGTCTTCAGGTGTTGGTTGCGTCTATACATCTGACGTTTCTAGGCTTTAAGTCTGCTCCCCCCTTTCGTTTACTCGTTCCTCGTCCTCTCTGTTCTTTTCGACTCAAGGAGGCAGTAGCTCCTCTGTTTTGGGTCTCGTTACCTGCTCTCCACCGCTGCTGGTTTCGTGTTACCGAAAGTATGCAGCCTTTGGGAAAAAAGTTTATGTCCTCTGGTTCTCAGTTGATGCGCGGGTTTGGTGTTGTGTTCCTCTGTTGAGTGGACAGGTTATGCTTTCCGTTGACAGCTCGTGGTCAAGTTGCTCCATCCCAGTGTCGTCTTAGTTTCCGCTTGGTTCTTGGCGCCAGGAGCAATTTGCTTTCTTCTTTGCAGGTAGCTATTGCTTCGGTTTGGTTGCTATCACTTTGCCCAATTTTTTGTAACATCCCGAGTTGTGATATATGAAAAGGTTTAAGAGAATTGATTTGGCTACCTATGTCACCAAAGTTGACTTACCTTTTCTGGAGCACATCCTAAAAGAACTCCAGAGTTAAGCGTGCTTGAGCTGGAGTAGTGGAAGGATGGGTGACCTATCGGGACGTGATTCGCGATAGCGTGCGAATGAGGCCAAAGCATGAAAAAAGGTCGGGTGGTGATTGCAGGGTCAGTAAACAATTATTTCGAGCCTTTGGAAATTAACGGACCGACCGTCAGACGGGATGGGGCCCACGGGCCGAGAGAGCGGGCGTCGGTGGCCCATTAGCCGTGGGTGGGTCGGGGCGTTACAAGTGGTATCAGAGCTGGTTAGCCATCTCGGTTCTGACCCGAGAGGCGTCTTGAAACCTGTCATGGAGTGGAACGAGGACGTTGCGTTCTTTGAGAGGGGGTGAATTGTAACATCCCGAATTGTGATATATGGAAAGGCTTAAGAGAATTGATTTGGCTACCTATGTCACCAAAGTTGACTTAGTTTTTCCAGAGCACATCCTGAAAGAACTCCAGAGTTAAGCGTGCTTGAGCTGGAGT
>NC_027748.1:7526470-7528307 GCF_000695525.1 Brassica oleracea var. oleracea
GGCCCACGGGCCGAGAGAGCAGGCGTGGGTGGCCCATTAGCCGTGGGCGGGTCGGGGCGTTACATTTTTGCTGCAGGAACTGGAGACGGGAACTCTCTCCTTTACCGGTGGTGTGGAGCCTATCCAGGAATGAACTCCGCCCTTCATTTGTGGTTTGCGTATTGGGGGTTCAAGGTTTTAGTGTTTGGAGTTGGGCTCGGTTGATCGCCTTTAACGACTTCGCTGGAATGGCCTTGGTCTTGGCCTGTGCTCTTCCCTTGCCACCAATTCAGTATGTGCTCTTCTCATGCCGCTGTGAGTCTGTGACAGCCAAGGCCGGGGAAAGCTTTGTTTGTAAGGGTTATCAGCTGTTGCCGGCTCCTCTCTCTATCGTTGGTGACTGGTCTTCATGTGATTGTTTTCTTGTTGTCTACCATTACCAGTGATAGAAAACACTATGAGCTTGGGTTTAGTAATTCTTTCGGGTGGGAATTGTTATTTCAATTTGAGTTTTTGTGCTCTAGTTCCCTGTATTTTCTTCTGTTTTCTTGCTTGTAAGTTGTATTTCAATTCAATTTACGAAAACCCTTTCTTTAAAAAAAAAGAAGAATCGGGACCCTTTAGTTTATAAGAAAGAAAAAGGTTGAAATAGTCATTAGATAAATTTACCCTTTTCTATCGAAATAAAAAGTAATTAGATAAAGAGAGATGGGAAATTCCTTAAAATAACCATTTTTACTTTACGGTGTGATGTTTTGGTGA
Source organism: Brassica oleracea var. oleracea (assembly GCF_000695525.1). Classification (NCBI taxonomy): domain Eukaryota; kingdom Viridiplantae; phylum Streptophyta; class Magnoliopsida; order Brassicales; family Brassicaceae; genus Brassica; species Brassica oleracea. The sequence goes on from NC_027748.1 coordinate 7,527,212, forward strand.
TATGGTTTTAAATTTTAAAAAATAAAAAATAAATATTAAAAATTTTAAAATAAAATAGAATATTTTGATCAGTTTCTTTTTTTAGTGATATTTTTGTGATAAAAACTTTAAAAAAAAAGAGTGTATTGGCCCAATATACCTTAGTGGACTCGAAATTGGAAAATTACCCTAAAGCCTGAAAACCCCAAAAACACTGTAGCCCATCCTGTGTGTCATTACGGAAAAACCCCTACCCACGGGGAAGTACGATTGCATCGTGGAGCGAGTTAGATTTGGTATGACACTACAAGAAAACGTGCCTATAACAACGACCATTTACGATGAAAATATTTCGTCGTAAATTTACATGGTGTTTACAACGCAGTTACGAGGAATCCAACTTTCGTCGTAAACGCCATGTAAATTTACGACGAATAGTGTTCGTCGTAAAATCCATGTAAGTTTACGACGAATGTACGTGGAATGAGAAATACGTCGTAATCATTACATCGACATTACAACGAAACACGTTACCGTTATATTTAGGTGAAAACGTGTATTCAATGTGCTTTAACTTACCTAATTTCATCGTAAAGTCGTTGTAAATATTATGTTAAAACCATGTAAAATCCATGTAAAATATTCCTTGTAAAATCGTTGTTATATTTCAACTACCCAACTCGAAAATTTCTCTATATATATGTTATTTCCCACAACTCTCTTCCTCACAACACACAAACGGAAAAAAAAATCCAAAAAAAAATCAGAAAAAAAAGATTTCAATAAAAAATCTAAGAAAAATATGGCCGGTGGCGGTAGTATTTACGAGTTACGGAGTTGGATGTATTTGCACAAAGATTCCGATGGGAGGGTGACGAACGCATTTCTGAGCGGGCTAGAGACATTCATGCACCAGGCGGGCTGTACACCGATCACACAGGAAAGCGGTAAGATGTTCTGCCCCTGTCGGAAATGCAAGAATTCAAAATTTGCACGTAGTGAAACTGTATGGAAGCATTTAGTAAACACATTTGCTTTTGCCGAGCTCCTTACAGCAAATGTCCATGAAACACTTGCAGGTAATTATAATTTAATAATATATATACATATGTTATGA
>NC_027748.1:7528407-7535556 GCF_000695525.1 Brassica oleracea var. oleracea
TGGTTGATGGAGAAAACGACAGCTCCTGGACTTGGTTCTTCCAAAAGCTTTTGGATGTCGTGGAGGATGGGTATGATCTGGTCTTCGTCTCCGACAGGCACAAGTCCATCTACGCTGCTCTTCTGAAGGTACGATCATGTCTATTTCTTGGACTTTAATAATGTGCTTAGCTGTTAACTAAAATATTAGAGCTTAAATTATATGATAGACTAAACGAATCATGATGTATTGCTAAGTGCAGATGTACCCTCGAGCCAAGCATTGTGGTTGTCTTCTCCATCTGCAGCGCAACATCGTCACTATGTTCAAGAAGAAACACCTAGCTTACTTGGTCTCAAAGGCAGCTAGGGCCTACCGTGTCTCTGATTTCTACAGACACGTCAATGAGATAAAGATGGTCGACATTAATTGTGCTGATTATCTAATCAGGGCTGGTTTCGAAAATTGGACTCGGTCCCACTGTCATGGCTTGCGTTACAATATAATGACCAGTAACGTAGCCGAGTCACTCAATGCCGCTTTGGCGGAAGCAAGGGGATATCCAATAGTTGCGCTTCTTGATTACATTAGGTCTATGCTGATGAGGTGGTTCTCAGGAAGACGTGATGCATCAGTTGGGTGCGGCGGTGTTGTGACGCCAAAGGTAGAAGAACTGATGTCCAAGAATTTCAGTGTTGCGACAGGGTTGCTTGTCCGTCACATCAATGGGGGTGAGTTTGAAGTTCGTGGCATGGACGGACACCCTTTCAGGGTTGACCTTGATAAGAAGGTTTGTAGCTGCCTAGAGTTTGATATGCTCTTGATCCCATGTGAGCATGCTGTCGCTGCTGCGATGCACTCAAAGCGCAGGATAGATGCTCTCGTCGGTGAGAAGTTCACGCGCAACACTTGGGCAGCTGCTTACTCCATGAGCATCAACCCCACCGGAGATTATATTACTCCAGCTGCTGAGGCCGACACTCTTGGTGCGCTGATACTTGCACTGCCAAATACAAGACGTCCACCAGGGAGGCCTAAGAAGACAAGGATCTTCTCGCGTGGTGAATTCAAAGTAAGGGCGTTAACAACTTTTTGTATATTTTTACATTCTAGTTTAACAGTTAATTTTTTTATTGGTCCTTATTACTATATCTTGATACACTAGTTTGTTTACGCAGAGTGGTCTCCGTGGGCGTCGCCCAAGAACTTATAGGAGGTGCGGTGGAACGGATCACAACCGTGCCACCTGTAAAATGCCAATATGAGAAGGTGTATGGTTATTAGGGGGCCAATGGAATGAAGTCTTTTGGTGAAGGTCTGAAGTGGGGCGACCTATTTTCTTTGTTTAATATCTAGTGTTCCCCATGAGACTCCCAAATCGGCAGTACTGTGTAATATGTAGTTTGGGATCTCGAATAATGTATGGCCCCTTTGTGAAATAAAAAACTATGTTATATATATGCTGCCTAATTAGAGTTTCAGATAGGAGGATGACATCAAATACTGAAAAAATAACATCAACTTTATTTCTAAAACTTATCATAAGTTAGAACTTTACAAGAAGTCGATATCTTGAACCTGACATAATGGATGATGATATTTAGTTCAGTATTGAAATATGATCTTATCAATCAGGTTAGTGTTAGCTACTTGTTAGTGTAAACTTGTAATTCATCTTTTTTATTTGTTGTATAACTTGTTTTACTTCTACCATAGAGGCAATGAGAACGTTATGTGTGTTGAAAGTGAAGATTTTTTCCTTTCTTCCTTGGAGGAAATGAGTCTCAAACTTTGGAGATGTTGCGTATACTGAGATTGTTAGCGTGTGCGTTAATCGTTAGTAGATAAGGTTTTATAATTATTTTGGGGAGATGGAGATGCAATGTGTTTTGAAAGTGAAGATGTTTTCTATCTTGACATCTATTCTTTCCTCCTTAGTCATGAAAATAAACTTTAGAAATGTTAGTTTATTGTATATAAATAAACTTTTGTTATCGTATATTAAGATTGTTAGTGACTATAGTAAATGTTATTCTGTAAAGATTTAGTGTTTATTAGAAGAAATGAGACCCACCTGTGTTTTTAGAGCCTGGTGCGTATGTATCATAAAATATTGTTGGCACGAAACAACTCTAAAACTATGGTGGTTTAAACGAATAAACTAGAGATGGTTATTAATCATTACTCTATGCATCTTTCGATGTATATTAAGATGGTTAACGTCCAAACAAAGAGGATTCTACGTAAAACGTTGAGTGTTGCGTAAAGTATGTAACCTACAATACAGCATTAAAATATGCATTCACTAGTGTAGGGGTGTAATAATATGATAGAGACGTGTGTTGTGCGTCTTTTGCGCTGTTAGCACCAACACGTCGCGACCAACGATTAGTGTGTTTTTTAATTTTTTTTTTTAAATTGAAAAAAATAAAAATAAAAAAAATTTATATTTAATATAGGAGATAAAGATGCTCTTATGTATGAAAACAAAATTCTAAACGTGTTTAGGATTTCTATTTAATATAGGAGATATTAACAGGCTATATATACATGTATATGCCATAAACACATGATTTCATCCGTATTCAGTTGAGAAAACACAAAAGGGGTTATTCAAAAGAATAATATTTAGCTAATTGCATACTCTAATATATTAATATGGAAGTACCAAAGGAGTCAATCCTTTCTGCTCCATCGCAACCATCTCGGACGTCGTTTTCATCACTACCAGAGGACATCGTTTTGAGTATATTGGCTCGCATATCGACATCGCATTACCCTAAACTCTCTTCTGTCTCCAAGAGCTTCCGCTCGCTCATACCCTCGAAGGACCTCAAGCATGCGCGATCCCGCCATGAAACAAGAGAAAATCGTGTTTATGTCTGCCTACAATCGCACATCCATCCGTGTAACCACAGATGGTTCAGTCTGTGGATAAAACCTGATGATCATCAAACCCTAACGCATCCTTGTAACGATAGATGGGTCGGTTTCTGGACAGACCCTGACCAGCATCAAACCCTAGCATGTTGCGTGAGCGAAGACAAAACTACCAGAAATTTGCTGGTACCAATTCCGTCTTCTTATTCTCCCTACTTACCAAAGCTCTATGAAATGGCTGGTTCAGATATATATGCAATAGGTGGCGGACACAACCCATCGTCCTCTACCACAGTGCGGGTCTGTAATGAGCTGGTCGGTAAATGGCGTGAAGCCCCTAGCATGATGGTTGCTCGTAAGAATGCCTTTACATGCTCCCTCAATGGGAAAATATATGTAATTGGAGGATGTGAATCAGGTGAATCTGAGTGTTGGGCTGAGGTTTTCGACCCAAAGACTCAAACATGGGAACCTTTACCGGATCCTGGCACTAGGCTCCGGTTCTCTTCCATTAAAAATCTCGACGCCCAACAAGATAGAATTTACTTGAGGACCAATAAAAAGAACTTTGTTTACCTTATAGAAGAAAATAGGTGGGAGGTTGTTGATGAAAACATTGGGGAGAGTGAATGTAAGGTAGATAATACTTGGTACTGTTATGCTAATGATGGTTTACACTGGTGGCATGAGACAAAGTATTGTGAAGAATGGAGATTGGTCAAAGGTTTGACGGAGCTTGATCTGCATTTTAGAAGAGGACATGGAATGGAAATAGTTAGTTATGGTAGAAAACTCGTTATCTTTTGGGTTGGTTTGACAGAAATGTTAGATGATTTTCCTCTTAGCCTACCACCATCTGAAAATTTCTTTTCTGAAATTTGGTGTGCTGTGGTTTTGCTTGAAACACGTCATGATGATGAAATTTGGGGTCAGATTGAATGGGTTGATCTTGTGCTTAGAGTCCCTTCGTCACATACACTCTTGCGCTGTGTGGAGCTAGTGCAATGATCGACAATATGCCTTTGCTTAGGGGCTCTTATTAATTAAAATATATGCTGTTTTTTTTTTGGTTTTTGTTCTCTTTTTAACTTAGATTTGTTTTACAACAGTTCATGTACTGTTTGTTTTTTCTTTTCTTTTTGTGGTCAGGTCTTTTACAACAGTTCATCTACATACATATATTGAACTTAAAATATACCAATGGAATGTATAAATAATATTCGGACAAGTCATAAATACATGAACCATATCAAATAGTTTCTCAGAAAAAAAAAAAAAAAGACACAACCATATCAAATAAGTTTGGTACCAGCAGGAAAATTCGGATACCGGCAAGAACACAGGTTTGGGTCCGGCCGGCTCTATTGGACAAACTATTAAAATTAATTCAATTATTTATTTACTCGTGATTTGAGAAAACAAGAATCTCATTCTTAATTAAAACGACAGTAATTAACTTAGTCAAACTTTCTAAAAACTCTATATGGACCAAATAATTATTCGTTAGAAAATTAAAAGTACATATATTTTGAATGGAATTTTTTTTTTTTTTTTGCTTTTCAAAAAAAAATTGTCTTTTGTCCACCAACTTATTATATAATCGATTTGAGAATTATCAAGAGGGTTAAATAGTTAAGGTCTTAAAAGTTCCGGGTCAAATCCATACCGTTTTGAAGACCTAATGCTAAATCGTGGGGATTCAGAAGACGGATAAAGCCTTTTGTAGTTAGAAACCAGATTGATAAAGCTTCCTATGTAATTCAGGATTTTGATAGTGTGGAAGAGAAGGTAAAGATGATGATGATGACAAAGCCAAGGCATACTGTGAACTCTCAGTCTCCATCATAAATGTAGACTATGTAGTCAGACTAATTAGAGTTCTTGTACTCTCTAAATTTTCGTTCTAGGCTGAGACTTGCAAAGGATAGGAAAAGAAGAAACCTTGTCTCACACGGAAAAGGAAATACAAACGTGGTTGATGATGCTTCAACGTTGGGCCTCAATGGGCCTTATCATAAGTATTGATGTATGATTATATGATTTGGTTCTTCAAGGTCACCCAAAAGATAAGTGGGTTTTATATGAGCTCCAATATTCCAAAATTATTTATTTTCCCCTTCAATATTCTAAATTCATTTTCAATTTATCCAGATTTTCAACAATCGAATTACACTACAGTAGAAACTCCATAAATTAATAATCCATAAACTAGTAAATATAATATAATAAACCAATGTAAAATTTGACAAAATAATAAGATAATATTTTTAAAAAAAAACTTAGATAAATATATGATTCCAATATAAACATAAATTTATTATTATTATATATAAATTTTATATAAATATAAACGATTTAAATTGTATAGTTTTTTAATTCACATTGAAGTCTATCTTTTAACTTTTCTTATTTGTAAATATATTGATGTTATTATATCATTTTATACTTAAAATACATTTTAATCTATGGTACATATTTTATATACTTTAAAATAAAATATTCTTCATATTTTTACAGTAAAATATATTTTAAATTAAATTAATAAATTGATAAGGATGATCACATGTTGACTCTTCTGATTTTGCCGTCTCTTCTTCAGTTTACAACTTTAGAGCATGATTAACCCGGGGTTCTTAGGATGGAGTTTTTAGCGGAAGTTAAGAAACTGTTTCTTAACTTTTAACTAAAAAAAGCTAAGAACCGGTTTTAAGAACCGATTTAAAAACTGGTTCTTAGCTTTTTTAGTTAAAAGTTAAGAAACAGTTTCTTATTCCGCTGCATTGAAGATGACCCATCTGTGTTTACTCTGTGGACTAGACCAGCTGTCGCTAAATAGTTTTTTTTTTTTGCATAAAGAGAAGAAATATTGGCTAACTGTTAAGCTTTTGAAGCCAATATTTGGTGATATTGCAGCAAGAGGCACTATAGAAAAACAAAACTTGTTTGAGTATTTCCCAGTTCCACACTAATTTCTTCAGCAAAAAAAAAAATGGAGAGTGAAAAATTGTACCAAATATTGCCTCATAATAAAAATTGTAAAAAAATAATGGAGAGTGATGTATAATGCAAAACCCGGTTTTGACTGGTTCAATTTGATATTCGATAAAAAAAAACGTGTATACAATTTACTACAATATGGAAACTAATTAATTAACTTTGTTTTAGGATTCTTATTCATTTATGGCATAGGAAATAATTCTCAGGCTGTTGTATATGGGTTTCCAATTAAGAAAAGAAAAGGTTGTTTGCATTGTAAGAAAAAAAACCCTAATCTGGTACTTTCTTGAGAAAGAAAAATGGAATCAGCAAACGAGTCGAACCCTCCTCAACTGCCTCGGCCTCCGTCACCACCATCTCTGTCGTTGCTTAAGTTACTACCAGTGGACATTGTTTTGAGTACCTTGGCTCGCATCCCGACGTCATACTACCCAACGCTCTGCCTGGTCTCCAAGAGATTCCGCTCGCTAATCATCTCCGAGGAGCTCGGCATGTTGAGATTATACCTTGGAACCCGAGAGGCATGTATGTCTGCATACAATCGCGCACCCATCCTCGTGATCGTAGATGGTTCAGTATGTGGACAAACCCAATGATTGTAAACCCTTATTTTATTGGACGACGAGAGACAAGCGTACCGGAAATTTTCGTTTACCAGTGCCATCGTCCTATTTTCCTCGCTTGCCAATATGCTATATGAAACTGTTGGTTCAGAAACATACGAGATCGGAGGTCAAAACTGTTGGGTCCCTCCTAGATGGAGAGAACCAAGTGGGCATGAGACATAATAATTCTCATGACCTTAAGTAATTAGTGATGTTCCCCTTTGCACTGTAGACTCATAATAATAGAGTTTTGACAAAAAGAAACAAGAGAGAAAAAAAGGAGAAAAGGAGAGAGAAGGAGAAAACTCGTAAGGTGATTTCAAGACTGGATTTAGAGGGTCAAACGGATCTTGATCGGGTTGATATTTTGTGGGAAGCTTCTTCAGTCAGTGGGTTAGAGGTTCACCGAAGGGATTTGTATTTCAACGGTTGGATCTTCTGTCGTCTGAGTTTTCTTGAAGCTGGTCGCCATAGTTCTTCAGCAGAGCAGTCTTGGGTGTTTGGTAAATCAAACGGTGAGATCTTCTCTTATTGAGCTGAATTGTATTTTCGACTTGTTTATCTTGGATTTGTACGGTTGGATTAGTTTCTGGAAGCCGGATCTTTGTGAGCTGAGGTCGTTTGGTTGTTGCCGGTTTTGAAGCTTTGTGTTGCTCTCTTGTTGTTGTTGTTTGTGTTGGAGATAGCT
>NC_027748.1:7535612-7535914 GCF_000695525.1 Brassica oleracea var. oleracea
TTTCTCACAAACATTTATATAGTGGATTGTGTGGACTACGGTCCCGTGGTTTTTCCTTCTCACGTCGAGGAGGTTTTCCACGTAAAAAGTGATTGTCTCATTTACGTTTTTCTGCATATTACATCCCGCCATCGTCGAAGTATTTTCTTCACAGGTTCACACAAGGTCAGGGGAACACGACCATTAGTATTTCCGCTGCGCCGTGTGAGTTTCCCCAACAGAGTGGTATCAGAGCTTCTGGTTTTAGAGCTTTGATTTTGATAACTTTGGGTTGTTATTTGCTTGTGTGAAAGATGGAAAAT
>NC_027748.1:7538545-7538742 GCF_000695525.1 Brassica oleracea var. oleracea
TTGTTTATTTGTGAAGGTGTTCAGTGAGGATGATTTTATCATCTTGTTGCTGTATGTCGATGATATGTTGATTGTGGGCAGGAACATGGACAGAATTAACGAGTTGAAAGAGCATCTCAGTGAGTCCTTTGCCATGAAAGATATGGGTCTAGCGAAACAGATTCTTGGTATGAGAATTATTCGGGATAGAGGTGAGA
>NC_027748.1:7538790-7559967 GCF_000695525.1 Brassica oleracea var. oleracea
GTGTTGCACTATCTACCACTGAGGCAGAGTTCATTGCTGCAGTTGAAGCTTGTAAAGAGCTGTTGTGGATGAAGAACTTCTGTGAAGAGATCGGTTTCAAGCAAGAAAAGTATGTGTTGCTTTGTGATAGTCAAAGCGCTATTTGTCTCGGGAAGAATTCTACATTTCATTCGAAGTCAAAACACATTCAGAGGAGGTATCATTGGATACGTGATGTGGTTGCTTCTAAGGAAGTGGAACTTGAGAAAGTTCATACGGATTATAATGGAGCTGATATGATGACAAAATCATTACCGAGGGGGAAGCTTGAGGTATGACGAGAGATAGCTGGAATGGTTGTTTCTTCCATCTAGTCGGAGGGGGAGTTTGTTGGGTCCCTCCTAGATGGAGAGAACCAAGTGGGCATGAGACATAATAATTCTCCCGACCTTAAGTAATTAGTAATGTTCCCCTTTACACTGTAGACTCACAATAATAGAGTTTTGACAAAAAGAAACAAGAGAGAGAGAAAGGAGAAAAAGAGAGAGAAGGAGAAAACTCGTAAGGTGATTTCAAGACTGGATTTGGAGGGTCAAACGGATCCTGATAGGGCTGATATTTTGTAGGAAGCTTCTTCAGTCAGTGGGTTAGAAGTTCACTGGAGGGATTTGAATTTCAACGGTTGGATCTTCTGTTGTCTGGGTTTTCTTGAAGCTGGTCGTCATAGTTCTTCAGCAGAGCAGTCTTGGGTGTTTGGTAAATCCAACGGTGAGATCTTCTCTTATTGAGCTGAAGTTTGGCAGAGGTATTGTCGACTTGTTTATCTTGGATTTGTACGGTTGGATTAGTTTCTGGAAGCCGGACTCTTTGTGAGCTGAGGTCGTTTGGTTGCTGCCGGTTTTGAAGCTTTGTGTTGCTCTCTTGTTGTTGTTGTTTGTGTTGGAGATAGCTCTTTGTAGCTAGACTCTATGTTCTGTTCAGGCTGTTGAACAGGGAGGACGTGGTTGTACTCATACTATTTATATAGTGGATTTTTGAGTGGACTACGGTCCCGTGGTTTTTCCTTCTCACATCGAGGAGGTTTTCCACGTAAAAATTGTGTGTCTCATTTACGTTTTTCTGCATATTATATCCCGCCATCGTCGAAGTATTTTCTTCACAGGTTCACAAGGTCAGGGGAACACGACCATTAGTATTTCTGCTGCGCCGTGTGACTTTCCCCGCTTCCTCGCTTGCCAATATGCTATATGAAACTGTTGGTTCAGAAACATACGAGATCGGAGGTCAAAACAAACCCTACGCGTCTGATGTATGGGTCTACAATAAGCTGATAGGCAAACGACGCAAAGCCCCTATCATGATGGTGGCTCGTAAGAATCCACTTACGTGCTCACTTGATGGGAAATTATATATGTAATGGGAGGGTGTAAAGGAGATGAGTCTACGTGTTCGGCTGAGGTTTTTGACACAAAAACTCAAACCTGGGAACCTTTACCGGATCCTGGCGTCGAACTCCGGTTCTCTTTGATTAAAAAGCTTGAAACTGAATCAGGAAATTTTTTTATTGCGGAGCAATAATAACAACTTTTTTTTATCTTGTTAAAAAAAATGTAGGTGGGAAGTTTATCGTGCAAAATTTGGTGAGAGTATCTGTAAGATAGATGAGGTATGGTACTCTTATGATCAACGTGAATGTTGGTGGTATGACACAAAGTGTCGAAAGTGGAGATTAGTGAGAGGTTTGACTGAACTCTGTCGGCGTTTTAGTCGTGAACTTGGAGTGAAAATAGGAAGTTATGGTGGAAAACTCGTAATCTTTTGGGTTGGTCCTGCGCTGTATCCTTTCCTTGGTACCTCCCGGATTTGGTGTGCTGTGATATTGCTTAAAAAACATTGTGGTCGTTATAATGAAGTTTGGGGTCAAGTTGAATGGGCAGATATTGTGCTTACAGCCCCTTGGTCACATACAGTACGCTTACGTTGTGTGAAGTCGGTGCAATGATCAACAAAGTATGCTTTTGCATTTAACCTTTTGTCTTTTAAAAAAAATACAATTGATGCTATTTAGGAGAGTCGTTGATATAATATAGATAGTGTGATATATATGCTGATTAATTTTACTGGCACTAATTCGATTTCTTTTATAAATGTTAAAGTCTAAGTCTTCCTCCATGTAATCACAAAAACACATACGTACCACAATAGTCTCATTCTTCTTCAACATCTAGTTATCTTTCTCCTCTCCTTTTTTGTAGCTTTTTGTTCTCCTTCTCCTTCCAGCCTTTTTCACCTTGTCCATGAAAAGGAGAGACAGCGTTAATAACAACCTTCTTTATTCAGGGAAGAAACAACAACCGTCTTGGCAGAAGCATAAGGAAAAACAGTTCAACAACTTAAACTTAAAAGAAATTGCTCTTATGTACTTTGATATATGAACAGTTTCTCCCTATAGGAACCAATCGTAAAAACCAAGAATACATGCTGTAATATAGCCATTATTATGTAAAGGCTAACTGGTTATGACATGTGATCGGTCAAAATACTGTAACGCCCGACCGCCCACGGCTAATGGACCATCCACACCCGCGGTCCGTGAGCCCCATCCTGTTGCGTTAATTTTTTGAATGCCCGAAAGTCTTGTTTACTGACCTTGCAATCACCACATGACCTTTCTCCGTGCTTTGGCCTCACTCGCACGCTATCGCGAATCACTTCCCGATAGGTCACTCATCCTTTCACTACTCCAGTCCAAGCACGCTTAATTCTGGAGTTCTAAACGGATGTGTGACGGAAAAGGTAAGTCAACTTTGGTGACATAGGTAGTCAAATCAATTCTCTTAAGTCTTTTCATATATCACAATTCGGGATGTTACAATTCACCCCCTCTCAAAGGACGCAACGTCCTCGTTGCGCCCCACGACAGGTCTCAAGACGCCTCTCGGGTCAGAACCGAGATGGCTGATCTGCTCTAATACCACTTGTAGTGCCCTGACCGCCTATGGCTAATGGGCCACCCACACCCGCTCACTCGGCCCGTGGATCCCATCCTGTCTTACGGGCGGTGCGTTAATTTTCTAAAGATCCGAAAATTTTGTTTACTGACGTTGCAATCACCACATGATATTTCCCGAGCTTTGGCCTCACTCGCACGATATCGCGAATCACTTCCCGATAGGTCACCCATCCTTTCACTACTTCATCCCAAGCACGCTTAACACAAGAGTTCTAAACGGATGTGTGACGGAAAATGTAAGTCAACTTTAGTGACATAGGTAGCCAAATCAATTTTCTCAAGTCTTTCCATATATCATGACTCGGGATGTTATAAATATATTAAACATTCTTCTCCATGATTGATGTAAAAGCAAAAACCTATAAATGATATAAAACAAAAACTGATATTAATGGAGGATTTGATTTTGTGGCATTGACTAAGAACTTTAAGCAGTACGACCTATGGGGTCAACCTGAAGAAAAAAAAGTTCAAACTGCTAATAGTATTGAAGGATCCTTCTACATGATCTCGCAGTCAGTTCCATCCTATTCGGAGACATTACATTCCGGCTGACTTTATCGCGAGATCCGTGAAGAATAACTTCATCAACTACAGCCACCGCCATCCGATTTTAGAGGTGGATATATTTAGAATACGCTTTTCTAACCTGTGGGTGAATATCGTTGATCGTGGCACATATATATCATTGACAAGTTCATGTGTGATTTTTATCTAATGAACTTACCTTCTGATATTTATGATAGTTTTTAGAGTGTTGTTAATTTTTTACTATCTAAAAACACTGGTAAAGTGGTAAGTCTTCAGAGATATGTAAAGTCTTTATAGTCTACTTCCATGATTTGTTTTCTCTGTTCCCTCTTGTTTTCTAGGTTGAACTTAAACTTGACCCAAAAAAAACACTTAAAATTTGGTCCAGAGTGAATGCATCTCCCAGAGGTGTGAAGTCTTCTTTTCATTATCCATGCATTTTGTTATGTATAAGTATAACTTTAGATTAGTCAGAGTTATGTGGACCGTCATTAGTGGCTTCTGGGTTATGATTGGGACCAAATCTTCCAACTTGGAAGGCATATAGATTGATAAGTAAAGAAAATATCATAATATATAATTACTAAACACAAGTTGAAACTGACTCTTTATGGGATCCTAAAGTGACCAACATTTAGTGTGCTTGGCGCGTTGTTGTGTCCATTCAACATTTCCAATATAAAGGCACTAATTATCCATCAAATACAACTTTGTAAATATTAAATATAGTAAATTCTCTTTTTGCTTCTTTTTATTTATATCCTGTCATCAGCAGTGGAAGGTGCTTCTTCCACAAAATAAATGACAGTTTCTGACTTGTTCATTTGGTGATCATCATGGTTCTGCTTTCTTCCTTCTGGTTTTGTTTGGTCTTGGTCTTTGGTTATGATTGCCTCAAGTTGTTGTTGCTGCTTCTTTACTTTGGTCTTATTGGCTGATATAGTCAAGGCTCCTAGTCCAAGGATGGATAAGCAACCTGACGCTGCAAAGACACCGTCTTTGACAAGGTAACAATCTTCTTCAAGCCATCCTTCTCCGAAAGGCTGCAGTCGGCTCATGCTTATTGCAGTACTCAGAATCAAAACCACGACCACAAAATTCGACCTAATATATAGCCACATAGGTAAGAACACAAACCTCAAAAGATATTCAATTTCTATCTTATACTGCTTCGATGATAGATAATAGATATTACTTGTTTATTGTAGTCTTAATTAATGTAATCATGCGGATAGAGACCAAACCAAACCAAACCAAAACCACTTTTAGTGTAACCCAAAACACCCGAACTAAACCGTTTTATATTTATTAAATTTTTATATTTCATAAATATATCTAAGAATATATAACCTTATTACATCAGTATATTATTCTAAATCATTGTTTCTAACTAAACCTTACTAAAGTCAAATTGTATCAAACCAAACCGATACAAATGGTTTTATTTGATTTTCAGTGTATAAAATCTTAAACCGGAAAACAAACCGTAATTCAGAGCATCAACGCATAGTTTAAAGCACCTCATAGGACAGTAGCCCTTTCAGTTATTTACGTTAGTAAAAAGAGAGATTTGAGAGTAATATTTTTTTTACCAGGAGAGAATCAAAAGAACAGTTGGTAAAGTAAGATTAGTAATCTTGTAACCATCTTCTCTTTTGGTTCCTGTCCTGTAAATTCGGAACACAACTATGTTTCCAACGATCTGAGCAACACAGAAGCAAAGAACAGCGGCTGTTCCGAGCCAAAAAGCATGGCTTCTTGGTATATAACAGTTCCTCTCTGTGTCCCATCGAACGTCTTCTTGCTACAGACATGGATATTTCAGAAAACGTTGGTTTGAACTTTTCGATTAACGAAACACAAAAAGAGACTTTTAATGGAAGTTAGCTTACGTGGTACCTTTGTTCTCTTGAACTCGGCTATAAAACATGTGATGAAGGAAACGAGACCAAGAAGGAACACGACCGAGTGGAGAACATGGTTGTGCATAGTTTCTAATGATCTTTGTACCCTGTAAGATTTGTGGATGCACGTATATATGTATAACTCTACAACATAAATGTTTAATCTTCTTTGTCAACTAAACAAGAGTGGGAAAGGGCCAAGTAGCTGAATATTCTTAGTTATATCAAATGATATTTTTCAAAAACAAATTTGAAGGAAATAGATGATGGCGTAGTATACTTACTTAGACTGTTATACACATCTTAAAATTTTCGGTTTCCTGAGGGAATTACTCAGAGAAATTTTCTTCGTCAACCAAATGAATATAGAAAACGGGGAATATATTCTAAAATGATAATTAAATGATAATTCTGCTAAATCATTCAAAGGAAAAAGATTTGACTAATTAAAGGAGAGGTCAACGTTGATTATTCAGACTTTTTAAACAGAGAAAATCAAATGATGACAAAAGACTATGTTTATGGAGTATAGATCAAGCCTTCCCAAGTTGAAAACTTATTAGATTTTGTATTTTTCTTAAGAAAATGAAAGTTTGAATTTGGATTTTCAGTTGGCTACTAGGCTTAGAAACATTATCCATTTTGCTTATCTTTACAATTTTTATTTAACAAATTGTTTATTAGTCTTTAGTAGTATAAGCTAGTAAGCTACAAAGAAAAATGAAATGGGTATCCATATGTTAGTATAATATATAAATTCTTAAATATAAGATTATAATTTTTTATTTAAAATAAATCTAAGCAAAGACGAGACTTCATTTCTTCCTCTTAAGAGCATCAACAACATTAAGGCCAATACAATAAGCGATAGACTGAACGGTGACCATCGGATTAACCCCTAAAGCCGTTGGAAAAACACTTGTGTCCGCCACAAATAAGCCTTCGACCTCCCAAGTCTCTCCCGTTGGCTTCACCGCAGATACTTCTGGTCTAGTTCCCATCCTACAGCTTCCCATTTGATGAGCTGAACATATCTGTCCTGACAAATCCTTCAAGCCCTTTGAACTCTCTTCCCTCACAAACCGCTCAATCTCTACCGCACTCGCTGTCCTAACGTTCAAACTCTTACCTTCTGAGTTATGTGTCCCAATCTCCTCAGCTCCTGCCGCGGTCAAAATGTTCAAGACTCTCTCAAGTCCCTTCTTTAGACTCTCTTCGTCTTCATTGTTTAAGTTGTACTCGATAGAACTCTTAGAGTTGATTGTTCCGGTTCCTTTGTCTCTCAAAAGCGTGAAAACGTGTGCGGTTCTTGAGAATTTGAGCATTCGTGTTTTGAACTCCTTGCTTGATGTCCAAGGAATGACCCCTGAGAACAACCCTGGATGAAGAGAAGGTGTCTGAATCACCGTTTCTCCATAAGAACGTTTCGTTTCTGCGTTTACAACGCTAGACATTGCGGTCATGATACCTCCTTCGTAGCTTTTCTTCTTCTTCTCAGGCCATTCTTCCTCCTGCGGGAACCAACCCCAAGCCATAACTACAGGATGTAAACAAAGGTTTCTCCCAATGTTACCGTTCTTCAAACCGCTGCGTTTCAACAAATGAGGCGTTCTGAGCGCACCGCAAGCCACTATAGTTGTTTTAGCCTCCACCACATAAATGTCATCCCCAAACGCAAACGCAACTCCAGTCGAGGTCTTTGTCTTCTTCCCACCTTTGCACTCGTACAAGACTTCCATCGCTTCACAACCTGGAAGGATCAAACCGTTACCAGATTCCACTAAATCTACAAGCCAAGTCTCTGAAGTCCCTTGCTTTTGACCTTTCTTGCAACCCAAGCAACAAAACCCACAGTAATGATCCGATGGAGCATTCCTCGGAATATTCTTCACCGGTAACCCTAAATTTTCACAACCCTTCCTCAAGATCTCATTGTTAAACCCTTCTTCTAAAAACTCGCATTGAACACCCATTCTCTCACACACAACATCCATTGCCTCTCGATACAAATGGCTTCCAAACATTTCTAGTTCAGACTTTTCCGACCATTCCTTCATGACATGTTCTGGTGTCTTGATCGAGGCCGACCAGTTAATCGTTGAACCGCCTCCGACCGTAGACCCGGCGAGGATCACTACGTTCATGTCAGTAGTGGCTAATAACCCACCGGATAAGTACATCTCATCAAATGCTTGTCCTTCATGTAAAGAGAGATTGCTTCTTGCATAGTAGTTTCCTTTCTCCACCACCAAAACTTTGTAACCAGCCTTGGCTAACATTCCAGCCACCACTCCTCCCCCGGATCCTGACCCAACAACCACGGCATCACACTGGATTGTCATCACTGGGTCAGAAATAGATGATCCGTTTTTAGTCCTCTTGTGAGTTGAAACTGTGAACCCGTGACCGGTTAACTTCTTTGTCACTGCTTCTCTAGGGCTTTTGAGATCGATGATGCCATTATAAAGTGGTCCAAAGATCTCATCATGTTTGTTCTTTTTCGTCGTCTTCTCATTTAGTTCTTCTTCATGATCACTATGGTCAGAGCTGGGTCCATTGTATCCTATTGCTTTCCACGCCAGGTTATTTCCTTTTTCATCCACCTGAAAATTAATTAAATAATCTTAAGGAATTAATTCTTTTGGTAATAATTCTGTATATCAAAATTGACATTTCTTCTGAAAAAAAATGGTAGCAATGTGATAAGTTTCCTGCTCCCTCTCTGGGTTTATTAGGTACGAATTTTCTTTGATAGGCAATTGTCGACAGGTCCACCACAGGTACACCTTGGGCCATATATGTAGAACTTATTACCATATATGCTGAAAGAATTATTTTTTTGACTCATAACTCAAATTTAATCTTGATTTGCATTTGGACTCATAACTCAAGAATTTAATCTTGAGAAAGACACCTTACGCCTGAATGCGTATATGTATTGGGCTTTGGTTAACTCAGATTAAATGTCCCGTCAGTATATAATTATATTTCCTCAGTTATTTCTTTTTCTTTTAAAAGATGTATTTAAAAGAATGTGATAAAGACTAATGTTTAACTCTTTGAATTAGATGGATTTAACTTTTAAAATGTGCGAAATCATAAAACATACTTCACATTTTTCATCAAAAGTATCATTTCGATATTTTCCCAAAAAATTAAGAAAATGATTAAAATACAATTCGTTTTTAATAATCACACTTATGTAACTAATAGTATTTAAGATAAATTAAACAATACATTTTACAATTAATATTAGAGTATTACCAATGGAAAACTCAATATTTTCTCCAAAATAGAATAACTTCCTAATAAAGTTAAGTTCACTTTAACCCTTCTCTTCTTAGAGTAAAAAATAGAATAATAAACAAAAAAAACTTTATTTATAGAGTAAATACATGTTTATTCTATAACAGAGTGGATAATAGAATGGGTTTAGAATATTTCTTATTCCAAACTTCATTTTGAAATATATTATAAAATGGAGTTAGATATGTTCTTAAGCATAGCAAATATAATTTGCATTAAAATTATAAATTCATACTTTTTATATAACAAAAAAAATCAAAATATCATTTTTACCAAACATAAAGAGTAAATCTTATAGGAACATAGGGAGCATATGTATATGCAAAGCAAAATTTGTAACGAGAATTGGGTATTTTTACCTGAGTAAAGAAGACAAAGGCAGTGATAAGTTTGATGGACCTAAAGAACATTCTAAGGAGTATGAAATAGCTTGAAGCCCAGTTGAGCAATATCTCTTCTCTCTGTGTCTCCGGCAGCCAGCAGAATCTCCGGAAGTAAGGATACTCGCCGGTGAAACTTCTCCGACCACACATGACAAGACTTCCGATCCAAGTGGAGAGTGACCACAGTCCTACTCTTAAAATCCACTTTTTTGGATGGCGAAGTCTCTCACTCATTAACCTTGCCACCTATTGTTGTGAATTTATGACATAATAACAAAACGTTAAAGAAATTTATTTTTTAAAACGAAGATAATAGTTTTGGTTTGTTATTTTGCTTTTTAGGCCAATGCAATTATGACAAGTAAAAAGGACCTCTGAATTGGTCCTTCAAATAATATTAATACCACATAATATATAATATATTACTATAAGAAACGAATAAATTGTTGCAAAAACCTAATACGGCGAACCCTGGTTCGAACTCCGCTGACTACACGGATATGGGTTATTGCTTTCGGCTCATTTGAATGCCGAGGAAAAGGTCTATCTGTAGATTGTATCTCTATCCAGAGATTATGCATATGTATTTAATAGATTCGGATTTAACCTTTTTAGTTTAGAGAAAAAAAAAAGTTGTTGCAAAGAGAAAAGTAATTAATGTCACAATCAATTTTGAGATATATTTAGTTGTACTCGAAATCTGTCGGCTCTGTACTTAACTGGGAGTACGAACTTTTCTGCCCTATCTTAACAGTATTATTATCCACGGCTTTTTAAAACAGAGTTTTTAAGGGAATATAAAACCATGTATTTTAATTTTTAATTAAAAACTTAAGAAACTGTTTTTTAAAATAGTACTACTGATTATTTATTTAGCGATGAAAGGGCTTATTCAAATGCATGGCAACAATAACATATCTAGATTAGTTTTACAAAAAAAACTACTACTATCATGCTTTATTCAAACAGTTCATTTAATTCATTTCTGGATAGTTTGAGCCGTAGAAACAGCTGTTTTAACGTTGTCGAAGCCGGATATGAATCACCTTTGAGAAAGAAAAAAAGTTTTACGTTTTATAACAAGCAAGATTACAAGAAAATGATTCTGAACCAAGAAAGATTACAAACCAAACACAGTTAACTTATGATCTATGTCCTGTAACTTTTCATATTGTTTATAGATTGTTAGAAAATTATTTCCAGTTTAATGCTTTGTTACCTAGAACTTAAGAAAATCAAAAAGCAAATTAAGTTCATATTTTTGGTTATTAATGTTAAATTAAGTTCATTGTTTGTTAAAAAAATTCATCAAACGACTGTTTCAAATCAATAGAATTTCAAATAATCAAAACGTATGTTATATTCTCTTTTTTTTTTATGAGGTGTATATGTAATGTAACATATAGTATATATAGTTGGTATCTTGGATCAAAATATAGTTGGTATCTATATATATAATTATATGCTCATGCATATGTCATTGCGGAAGTATGTAACATGTTTGTATATATGAAACACTTACACGATCGGGAGTTCCGGTAAGAGAAGCGGAGGCGGAGTAATATCCAGCGACGCCGTCATCTAGGTGTCCTACTTCAGAAGCGTCGAACGATGGTATTAGAGTATCGCAGATCGCAACAAGAGATTCCATCTCACGCGCAGTCATTAAGTTTGCATAAACCGTCTTCGTTTCATCTTCCTGCCGGAGACCTCCAAATTCGACGTCGAATGTTGCTTCCGTAGAATCTTTATGAAGGCAGGTTTTGTTTTGATATTCCATTAACTCAAGATTTTTTTGTTATTGTTTCTCAAAAATATTTTTTTGTTATTGTGACTGGTAAAGTATGTGTGTTATGTGTTTATGTAGAAAAGCAAATAAGAGCTATCATTCTAAAAGATATGTATGTATATACATATATTAACCTAAAAATATATGAATGGAATCCCCTCTATATTAATTCTGGAACATTACGACATGTTTTGTAGCCACATGTCATCACGAGAATGGTTCTTATAATTGTTAGAAAAATAAGTTGGTACATATAAACATATATTATGTTTTTTATTAAACTAACTATCAAATTAATCAATAGAGTACAAAAAATATTTTTTTTTCTTTAAATAAAAGCTACGGAATTACCTACTATTGTTAACATATATATGACAATTAATTATTATGAATAATACATATTTGATAAAAAAATCTAACCTCTCTCTTTTTTGTTTAATTTTATACTATTAAAAGAAATTAAACAATCACATTAAGCATATAATAAAAACAATCAGATTTTTCTTATATGTTATATTTTGAATTTTTAAAAACGACTATAAATTGTTAAAAATTGTAAAAGTCTCCAATTAAAAAATTTGTGATCAATGGTTTAACTTGTTTTTTGTTCAAACAAGATACAAATGATCATATATCATAGGGGTGGGCGTTCGGATACACATTCGGATTTGTATCAGATATTTCAGTATAAAGGTGTAGAACATGTTCGGGTATTTCTACACTTTGAGTCGAGTTCGGGTATTTTATGTTCGGGTTCGGATATTTTGGGCCGGGTTTGGATATTTAAATTTGGATGAAAAATAAATAAATTATTCATTGTTTAAGTTTTTTGTATTTAAAATATATTTTAATTTTTTTTTTAATTTTTAAAAGATTGAACTATTAATAGGTTTGGAGATAAAAATTTAAAAATAGAAATACACTAATTTAGTTGTTGTTTTGAAAATTTAGATGCAATTTTTGTTAATGCAAGAAACAAGAACTTGATATGTATTCTAAGTGAGTAGCAAATGATTTTGTCCATAATTATATGTATATTATCTAATTTTGAGCAATAAGAATCATTAATATAAATATTTTGAATAAAATGAGAGAAATAAGCTAGAAATATAGAGTTAAGTATATTTATGTTTGGTTATCTTCGGATATTCATTTGGGTTCGGATATTATCCGTTCGGATTCAGATATTATCCGAACTGGTGAAATAGGCAATTTGTTTTGTTGTTCTAATTAGATGATTTTTAGACCGAGCTGGTGAATATATACTAGACAAACATTTATATTTCGAGTCTGCACTTGTATTCTATAACAACTTGATATATTAGATTTGAACACTAACTTGTTAATATAGTTTGCTAGTGATTTTTTTTCAAAACTTTGATTCTTAGATATGTATATGGAGTGAAACTAATTTTTACAGATGTCCATTTTTTTTTAATTGACACTTATGTAATTTACTGAATTCATAAAATAAGTTAAAAAAAGAAACGTAACTCATATCAATGAAACAAAGACGAGAACGAAAGCAAAATTCTATAGAGGTATAAAATGAAATCACTTATGGAGAGTTAAACTAATTCTCCTAAAATCATAAACATGTTATTTAAAAGTTAACTTGGTTTATGACAGATGGAGAACCGGTTTAATTTGAGTTGATAAAAAAATACTACGTCGTTTTATTATTTTTCTTTTTTTGTCAATTGCTCATTTTCTTCATAAATCGTTTTATTTTTCATCATCAATTGGAGATATTGCACCGATTTTATAGTTTCTTGTGGCAATACATGAAGATTGGTAAACTAGTAGTTACTGCTCTCCTTCCTTTATGCGTCATGTAAAACGTTTTATTCGTCTACAGAATATTAAATTTTATCCCCCAATCGATGACGAAGAGTAAAATGATTTCTGGAGAATAAAAGCAGTTGACTAAAAAAGAAGAAAAAAAATTGGCTCTCCACCGGTCATAAATCAAGTTAACGTTTAAATAACACTGTTTACGGTTTCAGAGGAATTAGTTTAAAATCGATAGTTTGTGTATGTAATTCAAAAAATAGAGTTGTTCATGTGGTTTTTGGTATGGATTAAAAGTTTATGTGTGAAAAAAGCAGGAACAAGTAGTTCATAGGGGAATAAGCTTTTTTCCCGCTGTTCATGTAGTTTTTGGTTTGGCTTAAAAGTTCGTGTGTGAAAAAACCGGGAACGAATATGTCATTTTCCCTAAATTTTATGTAACAAGGTACGAGTTATGACATCTAAAAAAATCAAGACATAAAATTCATAAATATTTAAATTTCTAATGTGAATAACAAATTAAACTTCAAATCCAAAATAAACCAAAATTAAAAAAAATCATTGTAAGAAATTGTCAATAACGCAAATAAACTAACACCAAATTATATCAACTAATTTCGGATCTCTCTACCATCGCTCCCTTCATTTTTGTCAGATGGCATAGTAAAATTTTTGTCAAAATCTAAAAATCACAAACTTCTTTTTTTTGTTAGCACCTAACTTACTAATTGGAAACTTAGAATATAAAACATAATTAAAAACTAAAAAAAATGTAAGTTATTTATTGGTTCAACCGGTATCGGGTTCGGATTTTAGTGGGTTTTTTCTGGATCACCGGATTTCTAAATATTGGATTTTGTGAAAAAACTCAAATCAAATTTTTTTCTAGATCACCGGATTTACCGGTTCAACCACGGATCCGGATCGGGTTTCAAAACACTGGTTACAGCCATTCCATATGGAAGGGGGAAACAAACTGAAACCCAATTAAAATATCAACAACGATTCACAGAAAAGCAAACATAACTGCGAAAAAGAAACGAGACTGATCCCATAACACCAAATTGATTATAGATTCTAACGTCGTTCCAACATGCATTTTCGAACAGAACCACTACATTTCATACGTTGTTCGGTATAGAAGAAAAACAAATGGGATATTTATATCTTATACATTTTACGGATATTTATTTGTGTCTGTATGATTGTATCCTAGGTCAACACGAACGAAACTTAGAGGATAGGCATTAGCCATATAGCATTTAGTAAGATCTAATATTTCAAATAATTATTATGTATTTATACTTAGTCCTACTTATAACGGTTATAAAGAATATGTAATTTTTATTTTGTTCAGAACTTTACAAGGCTATGAACTATTTTAATGTTCACATTGATTGTAGTTTTTAAAAGAATACGGTATGTTCTATATTTTTTTTCTTTGCATATTCGAGGACACGTAATTCGAATAAAGATTTGTGCTGCAGTATGCGAAGTAATTTCTGGTTATATCCGCAAGTTAAAATATATTTTTTAGAGTAAAATAATCCTTTTATTTTTTAATACAAGTTTTCTTAGAATTATATTTGTTTTAGAATATAAGTTGTTTTTACATTCTTATGTAATTTTGTGTTTATTGGATCTGACCATTTAAATTATACAAAAACTGTATGATTTGTTAAATTATATCGAATATATATATATATATATATATATATATATATAATGATATTTTTAAAGTGATAACTTTCTTAATGTCAATGTTTTTTTGGTTAAAACAAGTTATACAGATGGAGAATATACTATACCATGGATTAAAACATGAAATACCAACACTTTACTTATTGACGGAACAAATGTTTTATTTGATGTTATAGTTACTAAGAAAATAGTATTGAAAAATGAGATAATCTAGTGAACAAAATAGAGATTTGGGAAAATATCATTTAGAAAATTACATAGTCACACATATCGACACAAATAATATATTAAAAATTATATGAATTATGTGAATTTTTTTTTTTTTTTGCAACTGTGAATTATGTGAATCACATGACAATATATCGAAACTAATATAAATTGTTTTGTTAACACTGTAAACCTAATTTTGAAATCCAGAAAAGTGTGTCGGATTTGAATTTGACATTGTCTAGTGAAAACTGATTTGAGAAACAGATCATAACACATATTTAAATGATTAAAAATGAATACATTAATTAAACCTTTAAAATGTAATGTAATACAATAAAGAACATGTGATAGCATGCTAAATGTCATCTGAACTTGTCAGGTTACAAAACAAGTATATTTTATAGCTATCAAAGTTACGTTGATGGTGTTATCAACATAAAACATATTAATTCAACGATTTTGTCATGTGATTTATATAGTTTTTATTTTATTTTTTGTTCATACCAAGCATGGTCACGTAGTAATATATTGTTTGTGTAGTTTGCAATCATTTTTTCTTTAAAATGTTTTTTTTTTTTGATAATTCAGGGGTTCTCCACTTACGTAGATCATTTCCCTGAGCCCGGTTAGGCAGCGATCCACTTCACCCGAGAGGGCTTTACCTGAACTGGGGACAAGGTCCAACACCTAGTACCATATTTGGTGACAGAATGGGCAGTTCGCCTCCGCCTGACGTCGAACCCGTGAACATGACAATTGACCACAGGGTTTTTACCAAGTGAGCTGCCTCGTCCCGTCTAGAATGTTACAAAGAAAAACGGTTTAGAACATTGTTTACAATGGAAATGAAAGGGAAAGGGAGTTGCTATCAACAATTACACAAATATATTGCCTAACATTTAATGATCAAAGCTGATTTTCACACAAAATAAAAATAGAAACGAATAAAGGTAAAAAGAAAAAAAAAGTCTAACACCATGAAATTTTATTGGAAGCCCTCGAGGCTGATTCATACATGTGAATGTTGCCAGATATGGGACTCAAAATATCAAAAGGTACTGATAAATCATATAATTGGAATGTTTTCGTGAAAGGATCGAACGACTGCATAATCTGAGTATGAAACAAAAGAATTGAATGTAGAAGACAAAGTCACGGTACAGATATTTTCAAAAAAAAAAAAAGTCACGGTACAGTTAACAATACCTGTCTTCCATAAGTGCATTGATGTCATCGATTGTCCAACGCAACTTGACGTTGGGTAGATATGGTATTTAATAAGAGTTATTCTTGGGTTCATCCTCTTGAAAATTGTCATTTTAAATCTAGTATTTTTTAATTAAAGAAACCAAATAATTTGGCAAATTATATTATCTTTTTAAAATAAAATTTAAAAATAAATAAAAATAATATATAAAAAACGAATTCAAAAAAAAAATAATGTTGTCAATAAAACACTAAACTCTAAACTCTAATACTAAACCATAAACTCAAATCCTAAATCCTAAACCCTAAATCCTTCGGTATTCCCTAAATCCTTGGGTAAACCTCTAAACCCTTGAAAAAATACTAAACATGTTGTCAACAAAACACTAAACCCTAAACTCTAATCCTAAACCCTAAACCTTTGGGAAAACCTTAAACCCTTGGGTAAACCCTAAACCCTTAGGTAAACCCTAAACTCTTGGAAAAATACTAAACATTTGGATAAATTCTAAATTATAAATCTTAAACACTAAACTCTAAATCTTAAAAATAAATATATTTTTTTAAATAATATTTATTTAGAACTATTGTTATTTTTATTTATTTAATTTTTTATTTTTTATTTTAAAAGCATAATATAATTTGGCAATTTATTTTGTTTCCTTAATTAAAAGATACTAGATCTAAAATGACAATTTTCTATTGGTTGGTGAGGGGGTGAACCCAATAAAAAGTCATTTAATAAAAGTTATGATCTCAAACTTTTAAATCATTGCGTTTTTTTCTTCATATCTAAAACTAAAATTCACAATGGTACTAAATTATTGCGTAGAGTAATACCCACAAGTACGGGTATGGTTTATTACCGGAAGTTCCGAGTTTTGATTTTTGTAAATTTATATTTAATCAGAAATGCATCATTATGTATTTTGATTATTATTTAGTAATATAAAACAAGCATTATTATTTTTGTAAACCTAATTTATATATATGTAAAACATAAATTATAATTTGAAATGTAATTTTTCTTAAGTAATATTTTGTTTCTGACATGTTCATAATTTTTTTTACTTACTCCAAGCTGAAAGCAAAAGCAAAATAAAATAAAAATAGGTTGAAAGAATGTATGCAAGTAAAAAAGGAGAATGGTTTGGGGCTGCGATCGCCTAAAGTAGTTATAACAAAGTCTTTTTTTTTGCTTAAATTGTAGTTAACAAAGTTAAACTTCATTATAGAGTGAGATATGGGGTTGGGTTGGAGCATTCTTTACTCTATAATCATTTTTACTCCATTTTAGAGAA
The DNA here is from genome assembly GCF_000695525.1 of Brassica oleracea var. oleracea. Taxonomy (NCBI): domain Eukaryota; kingdom Viridiplantae; phylum Streptophyta; class Magnoliopsida; order Brassicales; family Brassicaceae; genus Brassica; species Brassica oleracea. The sequence goes on from NC_027748.1 coordinate 7,555,905, forward strand.
AAAAATAGAGTAGGGATAGAGATGCCCTTAAAACCTTAAACTTATTTGGAGAATCATCTCTTCTCAATTTTAATCGTTGTTGATTCCTGAATTTACACGCCATTAATAAAGGAAACATATTGGAAGTGACCATTATAAACCTATGCGGATTCGCTTATTATCAAAATTGTTATTTGGGGTGAAGTGAAGGGGTCGAAAACCTCACGGTGTAGTACGTAGTAGAACCTCTATAAATTAATAATGTTGGAACTTTGAAATTTTATTAATTCATATAGATATTAATTTACAAATTTTTTCTAATTTAGATATTTTATTTTGAGATATATTTATTCTAAGATAAATTTTTTTTTTAGTGTATAGATATTAATTGTTATTATTTTTAAATTTGACATTTATATTAATTTTATTATAGTATTTGGTGTATATAATATATATTGCATAGAATTTAAATGTGGTTTTAGATAGAATATTACTAAATCTCATAAGAAAAATATTAAGTGTTAATAAAATATAAAGATAAATCTACTGTGAATATAAAAGAAACCATATAATAATAGGTTCTTACTTATATAAAATATGTAAACATATAAATTATTAATTTATAATTTTTATGCGACCATATATTTACAAAGAATTTTCTAAAAAATATATCATCTTATTACTTTATCGATTTGTGTCAAATTTTGAACCGGTTCAAATTGGAACCGGCGAAATTTATTAATTTATAGAAATTATTAATTTATCGAGTATTAATTTATAGAGGTTCTACTGTATAATTTTAGGATTAAAGAAACCATTTTTCATATGTAAAGAAGTTTTCCTAAAAGAAAAATGAATATTAGGTTTTAAGGCTATAAAAATACATGTATAAACTTTTATAAATTATTTATTCACATAATCAATAATATAAACGGTAAGAACATGTATTTTCGTTTCTCTATATGTTCTCTGTGTTTTTCAAGTTTGACTATGTTTATTCTCAACAATGGTGAACGAGATAGATCAAAGCATATCTGCTCGTAAAGGCCTAATATGATTATTAGGAAGAATGAACCAGTTTTTGCAAACTATTTAGAAGATTTAAAGGTTCTGAAAGAAAATTTTCTCCTTTCAGAGATTATCTATGTACCAAGAACGCAAAATACAAAGGCGTATGGCCTAGCACGCAGTGTCAGGAAGCAATCATTTTTCGTCGTTCACATGGATCAAGATTTTCCAGTTTAATTCACAGAGTCAGTAAGAGTCTATTGACGGCAAAAAAAAAAAAGTTATTAGGACATAACATTTATTGGATGCGGAAGAAAATGGCAGAGATAATTCATTTTGGTATGACTTACGGTTGAAACAGGGTCATCTAAAAGAGCTTTTAGGTGATTGTGGTTCAATTGATTAAGTCATTGCAGATAGCTCAACAGTAAAAGAAGTTTTCCAACATCATTTAGGCAAAAGAGACAAAGGTATAACTATTAAAGGAGATGGAGAGGATAAAAAATATAGCAATGCGTGGGAGGAGGATAATACGTTATATAGATGCAAAGAAGGAAAGATACAAGAACAGTTTCTTGTTCAAGGAATTTTGGAGATCTAATTCGTGAATTTTAACCTCACATGCGACTCTATAAATAAAATAAAATAAAAACTTTCTTATAAATTAATAACTGTATAAACTAATAAAATACCATAATCCCTACATTATTAATTTATATAGTTTTACCGTAGATGAGTATGGTTTTCCCATGTCACACCAAAACATTTGTTCTACTACTACTGGTTACGATGCACAATAGACTTTTATCATCTGAAAGAATGATGATGTGGAATGTAATGTGTACAACTTGCCTTCTGTATTCTGATCCGCATAAGACTTAGTCAACACCTTTTTTTGCTTGCCAATTTGGGATCCGCTAGTTCGCACGATTCTTAAAGAGGCCTATACAACTAATTGGAATGACATTGTTCAATGCATTTCAGATACATCTCTATACAAAACCTCACACCCTTGATGCACTCACATCTTCATGGTAATGATCATGTGAATCCATTGCTTGCTTTAGTTCAATGACAAAGCAACAAACCAGACTGCTATATATACATTAGACAAATCTGAGACCAGACACCTCGATGAATGGCTTCAAACTTTGGGATAATAACTCAAACTTAAAGAACCACAAGGAGCTAATTTTCACTTTTTCATTGTATTCATTGTTTCATATATAAAACTACTCTAAATATTAACACTTCATGTAATACATGCTTTGACTGAATATATTTTACAGATTAAAAAAAAAGGAATAAAAGTAATCTATTTTTTTTCTTGTAAATATCCAAACTCTAGTTAGGATTGTTGTATATTTTGATTACTTTTTCAAAAAGTAAAATATAGGCAAAAGAGAATGTGAAACTTTACTAAAACATTATACACATAATACAAAGTTTCATTTGTTTAAAAAAGGCAACAGGATTAACTCAGTGTGAGCCATAAAGTTTCATTTGTTTAAAAAAGGCAACAGGATTAACTCAGTGTGAGCCATTGAGCCTAGAGAGCAAGAAGAGACAAGCCGAAGAAAGAAAGATAGAAGCAGAGATACATAGCAAATCCGCGACAGAAGTTATGGCAACTTTCCTGCTCTTGTCGAACAAACCAATCAACAGTAGCATCACTATAACATGTCCCAGCTTAGTTTTCAGCTCACTAACTGTTTTCACCTCTAACCATTGAGGTCGCTCCTGAGAAAAAAAAAAGGTTTTAGCATGAACCAAAAAACGAGATTCTTGATCCATTATAAAGATTCTTAAGAAAAAAAAAAAGCAACCTTTAAGGGGAACATGCCAAAGAGACTCGATCTATTGGAAACACTGTCGTGTGAAATCGTTTCCGAAGTTGTGAGGTTGCTAATGAAGAGCTCGTAAAGGCCCATTCCAAAGACCAACATCACAGTTCCTAGAAGGTATGTATCTACAAATATGTTGTGTATCATCATCAGCATCATATATATCAATAAAGTTTTGTGCATATTTATTTATTTTATTTTTTTTTTGAACAACAGTTTTGTGCATATAATAATAATGCTCTTACAAAAGAAGTAATATCAACAAACTTTCTCACCTATGGCTTCTACCAGAAGTAATATCACCTTCCCACGGTTCACAGAGTACTGCACAAACGAGTCTGCGACGTACAGACATCCCTGTACCAATCAAACGTTAGAGGAACAGCAAAGAAGTTTATAGAGTATATAATGTGTTGCTTCTGTAAGATTCAAAAAATTAGGACATTCTTATGCATATTCCAACACTACATCATCTAATGGTTGGCTAAACCAGAGAGAGAGAGAGCAAGAAGAGAATCTGCAGTGGCTTTTACCTTGATGAAACACAGAACCGATCCCAAAAGAGATCCTAAAGTTCCAAGAAACGCCATGAATCTACATTGATAAATGACCTGGGAAGTTGAAGAAAAGGGCAAATAGGATCAAGCATCATGAAAAACACATGTTCTCTTATTTGTTGAGCCATTCATATCCCTTATAACCTGATAAAAAGACAGCCTTTACCAAACATCAATCAATGTTATGATCTTTAGTAATCATCCCTTTTACCTTTGGTTTCCCTTTAAAAAAAAAAACTCTAAGAACACATTATAATCTCTGCTTCAAACTATAAACAACCAAATTCAAATCCTTAAAGTTAACAGTTTTATCGATTTAATCAACAATTACGTGGAATCTGGAATCGACCCTTTTTTTTTTACCTTCTCAATCCCTTCTTCTAAAGCTTCCAGTCGATTCGTAGAATTCGATGTCACAGCCGCCGATGACGAACTAGAGGCCACGGGAGAAGAGAGAAACCTCCCCGGAGAACTTAAGCTCCAAGCCAATCTCTTCGTCGGGAGATTCAAGCCAGGTGAGCTTGATTTCACGAGCCTCTTATCGCGGAAGATCATTCCGGATGGCGACGGCGCGGCGATGGCATTGTTAGCGTTTATGGTCCGGCAAGGAGGAGTTGTCATGGGCTGCTAAAGGGTTAGACGAGTCGTTGTTGAGTCAAACCAGGTGTGGAGGTC
>NC_027748.1:7560007-7562072 GCF_000695525.1 Brassica oleracea var. oleracea
AGGAGACAGGAGATTAGTTGTACGGTGTCTTACGAATCCACTTGGACGAAGTGATTTTTAACGGTAATGATTGATGAAACTATTCACTTTTTTGTTTTAATCACGCGGGTAATTTCTACAAATATCTTCATACAATCCAAACGCAGACGCGGGTTTCCCACAATAAGTTTTGTGACTGCGTTTTAATTCTAAACCTTCTATTTTTATTGGTTTTCCGGTTTACTCATTACTGATTACCGGTTTAATTCATAAAATTAATATAGTTCTCAACTATATCTCTTCTGGCTAGATCATAATAAACTCATACTAATGCGTGTCCTTTCCTTAGCGAGTCTCAGTATTCAAACTCAATTTGAGATTGAATTCATAAGATTTTTTCCACTGGCTGCCATGTGCAATCTCAACGGCTAAGATTTCTCAAGTTTAGGTTTAACCGCATGATCTTGTCCGCGTGGGCTAATTTCATAGCCAGCAATACGAAACTAGGACAATATCAGACCAAAAGCCTTAAAAAATAATCTATTACCTCTTATTTTAATCTATATTGGACCACTTCAGGTAAATTTATATTTATACCCTTAATAAGTTTTTGTCTTTTACTTCTCCAACCAACCAATCAACAAATACTTGAGCCCACTCATTTTTCTTCCTCATCAACCATAGTTTTTTTTTTTTTTTTTGTAAACTGTCAATCATGGTTTCTTCCTCTCATCTTCTAATCATTCACTTTGACTCTCTCCACTGATGTGTTTTGTTTATTCCTTAACGGTTATCGAATATTCGACCATTGGCTCCAGTAATGTAACTACTTCTCCGGTGGCATGAGATGCACGTCCGGTGGTGCATGTTGGTGGTCAGCAGTGAAAGCTTCGGTTCGTGTACTTCTCTCCACGTTAAAACTGCTCGACTTCATTGTATATCATATCACAAAAGAGAGCATTAATGATGGCTTCAGATGGCATAACTCCCCCGAGGCTCCAACGGTTACCGTCAAAACTTCTCTTCATTGTATATCACCAGCGAGAGCATCAATGATGGCTTCCGATGGCACGACTCCTCCTACGGTGATGTATGACAACTCCAGTCCAGTTTGATGGCATGGCTCTCTGGTACTGAAGAACAGTGCCGTGGTGATAAGATGCGGCAGCTCCAAGTCGTCTCTTCCTCCGTGTACTAACATATTATAATTATGTAAGAAGAAGAAGAAAGGAGAAACAAAAGAAAAGAAAAAATGTGATCAAGAAGAAAGAGAGGAAGGAAGAGAAGTACAACAACAAAACCAATCTAGTCACCCTTGATAAAAGTGGTGCGGCTGGATTAGCGTAGTGAGAGAGATGCATACTTTATATATATAAATGTCGCACGGTTTGACCAAAAGAAAAGAAGATGGTTTTAGTTAATTGTAGTTAAACAAATTGGTACAACTCAAAAACTAGTACAACTATGCAGGTTCTCAAAACTTATGTGCATGCAATTGTTGCCATCATTAAGCGTGGAGAAATTGTTGAACATTATTGTTCTAAGTATTATTGAATAGATCAACGGACTTTGACATATTACATGTCAATATATCCAGTGCTTCATCATTCATCATGGAAAAACTATATATCACACAATATATGTTCGACTAGTATAAATGGTACAACTATTTCTTATTTACCAAACTAGTGATACTGATATAACAAGTACAACTATTCAGGTTCTGAAATTTAAATATTTCTTCGAGTATGTCATATGAAAAAAATCAATAAAGTGGCTAAACTGTAAAGTATTTATAAAGGTTCCTTATTATATTTCATGGGGGGTTTTTTTTTTGCAAATCTAACACAATCACATAAGTTTACATGATCTACCTTATACTTTTAAGGTTTGTTAACTTCTTTGTCCACCTAATTTTTCGAAAACATACATGAAATGTATTTTAACAAAATTTATGATTTCATTTTATTGGGGCAAAGACATGTACACATAAAAAAGTAGTACAACTGAGGTAAGTTCAAATTTTATGTCGTACAACTAGTTTTTTCGATTTCACTGTCAAAATATAACTATGTACAAACTGGTA
>NC_027748.1:7562310-7577600 GCF_000695525.1 Brassica oleracea var. oleracea
AAAAAATTTGTTAGGTACGTAAATACAAAACGTAAAACTAAATAATATTTATAAAAAAAATTAGATATTAAAAAGAAACTGATGGCATTGGGATTATAAATTTCATAATTTTTTAAAAACTTCATAAATTTTTGAGGATTTGTTTTTCTTGCAGGAAAAAATTTAAATTATAAAATATAATTAAATAATAAACTGAGTGAAATGTACTAATTTGCAGACATAAGAATCAAAAACTATTTGAATCAAATTTGTAGATACAACAAACATATGTATATCATATTTTATATCAAAATATGCAAGTTTCACCATGTTCTTCTTGTGTATGTGATTACAATTGCTCTGTTTCTTATAATATTTTCATGTCCATATCAATAAAATGAACTTTGAGGCGAGAAACCTAATAACCAGCACTAGAAAAACACAAATCAAGTGTTGCCACAATTAAACTAGTAATAGTACTACTGTAGTTAAACCAGTTAAATTATTATTGTTGTAGTCCAAATACCAAATATTAATGTTTATGCAATTTTTTCAAACTCGTGATGGCTTATGCATTATCTTTTGGACTATACTCTTCCAGATCTTAAACTGCAATCTTTTCTAGCTCGACAGTTGTCTTATTCGGCTTCGGGAGCAAAAACGTGAAGATAATTTTCTTCCATATATAATACAACTGGTACAACTAGTACAAACGGTAAAACAAATCATTAACAAAACAAATATTATATAAACAAACTATTAACATATTTTGACACATCCATTAAGGACAGGTGGTAAGATCACCTTGCAGTCGATCAAAAAGGTGCATCTACAAGAAGTTCACAGTATCATTCATACGTTGAAAACAAAAATTAAATATAATCATATTAATTGTAAAATTGTAGTAATTATACATGTTTTAGACTTCTAGTTGTTCTAATTATACATGTATTTTGACAGATGCAAGTGGGAAAGATTAGACTAATATGTATTATTTGTTCAACATCATCTTTAAAATATCATTCATATGCTAAAAAAAAGGGATGATGTATACATGTATTTTGACAGATGCAAACGGGAAAGATTAAACTAGTACAACTATGTACAAACGGTACAACTCAAATACTAGTACAACTATGTTATTTCATCACAATTAAAACAATTATTTGCAAAAAAAACCAAAAATCATACATCAAACCCAATCTTTTTCTTCTTTCCAGTGACTCGCGTTTTTAGAACAATGTTTGAAGAATTTTCTGGCTCTGCATCTAACTTTTTGGCCTCAAGACCAAAAAGATGAAGATGAATTTTTTCCAAAAATCGTACAACTAGTATAACTAGTACAACTTGTAAGCATATCAATTTCAAATCAAATATTATTAAAAATATACTATTCATATATTTGACACATGCATGCGGGGTAAATAAGACCAGTATGTCTTATTGGTTCTACATCATTCTCTTTTCTAGCATCTTCATATGCCGAAAACAATAAATAGATGAAATTATTATACATCTCATAATTAAGTGATGTCATTTCATAATTTCTCAAAGCCATGTCATCTTTTTTTGTGAGAATGAATATGGTGATGATATATAAGAAAATCACATTTCAAATAATATATAGGAGATACTCAATATGTACTAGTTATACTAATTCGAGTTGTACAAGTTGTACTAGTTTGAGTTGTACTAGTTATCCTAATTTGAGTTGTACTAGTAATACTTTGTGTTCTTCATTATCTTGGATATCAGATGGAAAAGATGAAATTAGACTATGGATAAGATATAATTTGATTAAACATGACTATGGGTTGATCGATTTGAGATAAGAAAGAGAAAATTAGCGGATGGTTAAAGAAAAATTTTGATTTTGTATTATGGTGGAAGAACTATGAATGGGGAAGAAATGGGGAAGAAGAAGAAGGAGATTGGGTCGGATTTCGGGTCTGGATCTGGATCGGATATTGGGTTGGATAGTAATGGCATAGGTTAGTAAATATGTTTAACTCCTTAGGATTTTCAATTATTTAACATAGATTTTTATTTAAATTTAAATGCAAAATAAATAAATAAAGTGATGGGTCTAATTGAGATTTTTTGCAGACCAAGTGGTCCATCTCAGCATTTGATCCACTAAACTACCTTCTTATTATCTTAAGGCTGATCATTTCCGAAAAGGCTTTTAAGGTCATTGTAACTTCCTGACTGTGGTTGTCCACAGCTAATGACTCGTCCACGGCTAATGTCATTAAGTTCGTTCATGATGTTAGGAGTTTTCAACGCTCCTAATCAAATGTTATAGTATAAAGGATGTCAAACCAGTTCTAAGTGATTCTAAAGCAAGGGGAATGCAAGACCATGCTTAATCTAAATGTTATCAATTGGTGAGATGATTTTGAACTAGAATACTACTAAAATGCAATAAAGAACAAAGCTTTCCTTTCTTATGGAATGGAAGAACTTATGGGTTAAGGGAATTGACCTTGGGTGATCAAGTTTCAATCTAATGCTCATTCACTAAGATAACTCAAGCATCAAATCTCTTTGGTTGAATGTTATCTAAGCAATCATTAATTTCAAGCCTATTAGCCATCTTAACACCTTTAACATCAAATCTCTTTGGTAAAGAGTGTTAAAAGCATAGTAGAGTTGGTTCATGCATTTCATCGAACACCTATCGGGTGGGAAATACCTAAAGCTCAACTTTAGAGAGACCAACTCTAAAATTGCATTAGAAGCACTCTTCTAGCAAGGAACAAGATGGATCTATACTAAAACACCTTAGATCTAGCTTAATCACCCTTAGTCTCCCTAACCCATGAATCCAAAGATGACTATTCACTGATCTTCATGATGAACCCAAGAATCAATGGTGATTTGGTGTTAATCATGATTAGTGATCAGGTTAAGCAAGCAATCACACAAGATAATGATCAAGATTAGATCTTTTACCTAAAAGTTCTTGTGATTTGATAGAAAAACAAGATTAAGATTCTAACATTAGGTTTAGAGAGTATTTATATGACTTCTAAAACCTAATGGGCTCAGTCCACAACCTGAAAGGTCCAAATAAAACATAAATTATCGATCAGAAGAAAGTACACGGCGCGGGTACAGCAGGTTGCTCCGCCACGTCGCTCCACATCTAGAGCGGGTTAGTCACCTCGCTCCGCAACGTCGCTCCAATATGTTTGCTTCATGTCTTTAAATCACGTGCGGGTCCATGACGTCGCTCCACATCTGGAGCGGGTTGATAACCCCGTTGCGGGACGTCGCTCTAAACGCCATCTTCACGTCTTCAAGTCGCGCGGGTTCATGACGTCGCTCCACCAGGTCGCTCAATATCTGGAGCGGGTTGATAACCCCGCTGCGGGACATCGCTCTCTACGCCATCTTCACGTCTTCAAGTCGCGCGCGGGCTCATGACGTCGCTCCACCAGGTCGCTCCGCTTCTCGAAAGTTGTCGACGAGAGGTTGAGCTCGGAGCGGGTGTCTCACCCCGGTGCAAAGGGGTCTCGCTGTCTTCGTTTTGTCTGGAGCGGGTGTCGTAGGTCGCTCCCGTAACCCGCTCTGGTGCTCTGCTCGCTCAAACAACATTTTTGCACTCCCGTTTTGATCCCAAATGCCTATAAGTATCTCCAAGAACTCCAATGGATACTCCAACACCAGATAAAGACATATGCAATGCAAAAAGGAAACTAAAATGCATAATTCCTAATCTAAATGATCAAAACATGCGAGAATGAAGAGTTAAAACAATGCAAATGTGCAAGATATCAACTCCCCCACACTAGTCCTTTACTTGTCCACAAGTGAACTTTCAAGAGCAAAAAGGGAGAGAGGTTTGGAAATGGGAACTCATAACCAAAAGGACACTTTCTAGCCATCAACCTCACATCCTAAGGAAAGCATAGCAAATAGCATGAGCAATCTTCTTAGTGCACTCTAGTTTCTCAAGGCCTATTAAGACTCTTTTATCTCTACACAAGGCACATTGTCATCCAACCAACAAGTTCTTTAGCCAACTTTCACATTCATTCACACACACACAAGGTGAATTCTTGGAAATGGATATTTGATCTTAATCATTTGGTTTGGTGAGAAAAAGTGGTCTAATGTGAAGAAAAATGGTTTCAATTGCATCATTTATAGTGGCTCACACTCAAAATTAGGAGCAAGATCATTATGCAAAATTTATCTAAGAAAATGAGCAATTCATGCATACAATGCTTGTTCTCATCATTCTATCCCTTTCTTAAGTAGCTTTAAGTTCTACCCTTCTTTTTTTTCTTTCCCAAACCCAAAATACTCCCACTTTCACATCTCACCCAATGAACAACTCTCTTTTTATTTTGACTCAACCAACCAGGGACCTTCTTTTCACTTCTTAGCTCTAACTCTTTTTCTTTGTCTTTCCCCACTATCTTATTAAGACTCTTTTTTTTTTTTTTTTTTTTTTTTTTTTTTTTTTATTTAGGGAGAAGGTCTCAAATGACATAATCTATAGTTTTCTTTCTTTTGGTCCCTAGGGTTTTTCTTTTTCGCTTACACTCTCTTGTTAATCTTTCTCAACTTTCTCACATCCCAAACCCAAGACATTAAACTTTTAGAGTACATAAATCCACTCACCATCCTAGATGCTAGCTCAAATTAGGTTCATATGCTAGCCAAAGATGAGAACAACCCTATTGTCGCTCCTAATGCTTTCAAGATTTTGCACATGACATGCTATCAATAAAAGGTCTCACTCAAGCAAATTAATGTTGGTTTCAAAGAATGGTGAGGGTTAATGGGTATGGAGTGCCATTTGGGTTAACAAAGATTGGTACAAAGGAGAAAGATAGCTCAAATGTGTGTAATATCCATGATCAAGTATGCAAATGTCCATGTGCAAGAGAGATTAAGTTCATTAAGCCTAGTTCATCTGGAGTTGGTTTCAAGAACAATGCCAATCATCAAACAAGCAACAGGTTTCAAGAAGAGTTTTCAAGGCTCGAAACTTGCAAGCTTTTTCAAGAGATGCTTAAGCTACTTGCTATGTTTGGCTAGGATGCTAGATTGAGTTCTAGACATGTGTCCTTTACAAGGTATTTCAATCATAGTTCCCTATGCAAATGAATGCAACCTATATGATCCTAGATATCTAATTTTTTGGATTTTTTTTCTATGCAAATAGGTGTATGCTCTAGACTCAATCTTAAAAATGCAACTACATGCTTCTTTTTGTTGTTTTTGAAATTTTTTAATTTTTTAATTTTTTTTTTTTGAATTTTCTATGCAAATATGTATCTACAATGCATGACATAAAACACTTTAAAATGATTAAATACTTGGTACCTTCCCCACACTTGAGTCACACAGTCTCTGTGTGTCCAAGAGAAGAAGAGATACCGAAAAGAAAGTTAAATGAAAAATAAACTGGTATATACAATGGTGAGGTGATGGAGTACCTGTCTAAACGTCCGAGAAAAAGGCTGAGGCCTCATTGCCGGTGTCATCGGGGTAGGTAGTGAAGTATGCTTGAGGCTCGCTGGCAACCTCCTCGTTGTCGGTTTCTTCATCGGTTGAGGCAAGGGAAGGAGACTTATTCCCGGAGTTGGATTCAGGAGCCTATGGGTTTCGTGCCAGACGCAAGAGTTGGCGGGCAGTTAGGAGAGGTCCAAGAGCCAAAGAAAGGTTTGTTACAGGGTCAAAGTGTTGGGGTTGAGGAACTGAGGTGTCTCTAGTGACAAAGTCTTCAGAACTACATCCTCCTACTCCTCCTCTAACCAAAAGATCAGCCACCTTCTTCATGAATTGAGCTGAAGCTTCAGCTTACCTCTTCACTGTCTTTTTAAGCTCCTTGTACTTGGTCTTTAGCTTGAAGATTGTCCTGTCCTGAGCCTTGTTCCATCTTTGAAGATTGTCAATGTGCTCATGAGATTCACGGAGAGGGCCGCGAGGTAGGGCTGTTGAGCGCTGAGTCAAGTGGTAGCGAGGAGGGCCATAGATGGGGGTAGCAGATTCCCCTTGTGTAGCAGCACTTGTTCCAGCTCTTACACTACCTCTCACTCCACCTCTCCTTTTTCTAGGAGCAGTCACATGATCTATAGGGCCATGGGGTCCAAAGAACTCTAATTCAGCTATGTTGAAGTGGATGACCCCCGGCTTCTCTATTTTTGTGAGCTCTCTATTTGGAAGCAACAACTCAACCATCTTTCTTTTGTGGTAGTATGTGTAGACAACCTTCTCATGATGCCTCCCACCAATGTAAGTAGCAATCCTCAAATAAGGAGCATCAATGAATGATGGTCTTTTGGGATCAATCCCCAAGTTCACACCATTGGCTATCAGCAGTGGGGTTATCAAACCACCAATTCCAAGCTGAGGAGATGAATCAGTTGTAGTCCAAACCCAATCTTTGTAGTACATGAGGCGCTCCACAAAGAGACCAACCATTCTGAAGTCTTCAAAGATGTTAGTTGTAGGAAACGTCATGTCATCAATCTCCTCAAACTCCTCAAGCTGTTCAGGTGTGACATTGTCTCTAACAGCTCGGTAGAGTAGTCTCAGCTCTTCTTCATTGACTGTCTCTGGCTCCTTGCGAGGGTAGAGTGTGTGGACAAGTATCCTGTGGAGATAGTGCACTGCTGGATGTCTGATGGTCGAATTCTTGTCATGACCAGTAGCATGGGAATTGCCACTTATCACTCTCCAAACACCTGTAGGGAGCTTGTTGAATCTTGGGAGAGTTGGATCTTCATTGTCCTCAAGCCCCATCATTGCTCCAATGTCTTTGAAACTCATGAAATGAGTTTTTCCATTGACCTTAAACTTTATCTTGCCCCACACTTGCCTTACATGCTCGACTTCATGGAAGGTAGCTTCAAGAGTTGCTAGGAATTGACATGAAGGTTCCACATAAGTAGGATATGCCATGGAATATAAGCTCTCCATCTTCATGTGCTGCAGCATTGTCCTAACATCTCCTTCGATTCCTAGCTCTTCCATTATCTTGGTGTCAGCAAAGCGCGTTGGAACCCAAGAAACACCTTTAGCCAAGTGCTGGTATAACTCTTCAACAGTTGGTGTTTTGCTCCTGTCCCTTTCAACAGCAATCCCCTTTTCTTTAGACATCTTGGCTTTCTTTGAAGGAGCTGGCTCTTCTTCTCCTTCATCCATAGAAGAAGATGCCACAGCTTTACCCTCTTTCTTTTCTCTCTCTTTTGCCTTTTTTGCAGCCAAAACTTGCTGTCTAGATGTTCTCTCCACTCCTTGTTGGCTTGGCTCAGAAGGTTCTAGGGGCTTTCCCCTAAGTGCAGTTTTCCTCCTTGCAGCTGCTGCCTTCTTAGCATCCATATCTGTTTTGTTTGTCTTTGTCATTGTACATGTAACATTCAAACCTTTATAGAGTATTAGCAAGAGGAACAAAAGAGGAGTAAAAATAAAGTTGCAAATGTGAATTCAAGCAATTGCACAATCAGCTTTAGGCAAGACTATCACATTGCACCATCAATAGAGAACTAGGCCTAAGTGATAGAGTTATAACCAAAGAAGCAAGTTTCTCATTGTTCTCAAGCATTAAAATGACAATTAAGTAAGTTTTCATTGAACAATTGTGCTCTAAATTGAGAGGACTTCCTAAGCAAACTCTAAAACAACCAAATACCTCAATCCAAACAACATTCAAACTCAATGTTGGCAATTTCGAATATTCCCAAATCTCAAGAACCCTAGTCTTTTCAATTTTCGACTCTACTCATTTCTACCACAAAATTAGCAATCCAACATGAATATGAGTTTTCAAGGCTCCTAATCAAATGTTATAGTATAAAGGATGTCAAACCAGTTCTAAGTGATTCTAAAGCAAAGGGAATGCAAGACCATGCTTAATCTAAGTGCTATCAATTGGTGAGATGATTTTGAACTAGAATACTACTAAAATGCAATAAAGAACAAAGCTTTCCTTTCTTATGGAATGGAAGAACTCATGGGCTAAGAGAATTGACCTTGGATGATCAAGTTTCAATCTAAAGGTGGTATCTTTCTATCAATCTATTAACCTTAGACCTAGACACAATCCTAAACAAAATCTATCTCTAGATGAATGCTCATTCACTAAGATAACTCAAGCATCAAATCTCTTTGGTTGAATATTATCTAAGAATCATTAATTTCAAGCCTATTAGCCATATTAACACCTTTAACATCAAATCTCTATGGTAAAGAGTGTTAAAAGCATAGTAGAGTTGGTTCAGGCATTTCATCGAACACCTATCGGGTGGGAAATGCCTAAAGCTCAATTTTAGAGAGGTCAACTCTAAAATTGCATTAGAAGCACTCTACTAGGAAGGAACAAGATGGATCTATACTAAAACACCTTAGATCTAGCTTAATCACCCTTAGTCTCCCTAACCCATGAATCCAAAGATGACTACTCACTAATCTTCATGATGAACCCAAGAATCAATGGTGATTTGGTGTTAATCATGATTAGTGATCAGGTTAAGCAAGCAATCACACAAGATAATGATCAAGATTAGATCTTTTACCTAAAAGTTCTTGTGATTTGATAGAAAAACAAGATTAAGATTCTAACATTAGGTTTAGAGAGTATTTATATGACTTATAAAACTTAATGGGCTCAGTCCACAATTTAAAAGGCCCAAATAAAACATAAATTATCGATCAAAAGAAAGTACACGGCGCGGGTACAGCAGGTCGCTCCGCCACGTCGCTCTACATCTAGAGCAGGTTAGTCACCTCGCTCCGCAACGTCGCTCCAATATGTTTGCTTCATGTCTTCAAATCGCGCGCGGGTCCATGACGTCGCTCCACCAGATCGCTCCACATCTGGAGCGGGTTGATAACCCCGCTGCTGGACGTCGCTCTAAACGCCATCTTCACGTCTTCAAGTCGTGCGGGTTCATGACGTCTCTCTACCAGGTCGCTCCACATCTGGAGCGGGTTGATAACCTCGCTGCGGGACGTCGCTCTCTACGCCATCTTCACGTCTTCAAGTCGCGTGCGGGTTCATGACGTCGCTCCACCAGGTCGCTCCACTTCTCGAAAGTTGTCGACGAGAGGTTGAGCTCGGAGCAGGTGTCTCACCCCGGTGCAAAGGGGTCGTGCTGTTTTCGTTTCGTCTGGAGCGGGTGTCGTAGGTCGCTCCCGTATCCCGCTCCGGTGCTCTGTTCGCTCAAACAACATTTTTCCACTCATTTTTTGATCTCAAATGCCTATAAGTATCTCCAAGAACTCCAATGGACACTCCAACACCTGATAAAGACTTATGCGATGTAAAAAGGGAAACTAAAATGCATAATTCCTAATCTAAATGATCAAAACATGCGAGAATGAAGAGTTAAAACAATGCAAATGTGCAAGATATCAGTTCACTCGGTTCGTGGGTTCTATCCCACCTAAAAGTCCGTACGTTAATTTTCTAATGTCCAAAAGACTTGTTTACTGATTTTGCAATCACTGCATGACATTTATCTGTGCTTTAGCCTCATTCACAAATATCGCGAATCACTTCTCGGTAGGTTATCCATCATTCCAATATTCTAGCTCAAGCACGTTTAATTGTAAAATTCTAAACAGATGTGTGACAGAAAAAGTAAGTCACATTTGGTGACATAGATAGTTAAATCAATCTTTTTAAGTCTTTCCATATATCACAATTCGAGTTGTTTACTGTCATTTTACAAGAAAAATACAAGCGGTTCATTAAAATTTAGGGCTTCGCACTAGAGTTTTTGGTCTTATGATATTTGTGTTGGTTCGAGTCCCGGCCACTGCGGAATTAACATTTCGGCATCGCCAAGGACAGGGGACTGACATGTGGCAACATGTGACTAGTCTGGACAATTTCTGTGGGGTTATGATAGCCCTGTATAATTCAAAAAGAAAAAGAAAAAAGATATTTGTGTTGGCCAATTTGTTTGCTACAACTTACATCCCTATTTTCTCTTTAACACTTCCATTAAGTAAGAATCATTCTGTTCAGTGTGATTTGATTCTTAGTTTTACATCCCAAGAATGCTCATATGTATGAACTTTCTCTTATGTTCTTGTCTTCCCTATCAAGTTGGACTCAACACTTACTTTTTTTCTTTTTAATGAAATTTCAACTATCAAAAGGATGTTAAAAGGATGTTATGTACCGCTCAGACCTTTTTAAACACTTTACTTCTTTTTTTTTTGTCATCTGAAGAATATATTAAAACATGTCAAATGTGGTCGTACACACAACTTTCCTTCTAGAGACAAAACCCGGTAAAGATATAAAAAAATCCAGAACCATAAGAGAATTTTAAAATACAAAGATGAAAGAAATTCTAAAACATAAGCCTCGAGTCATAAGAGTGGAATAGCCTTGATGATTGCAATTGACACAAACGAACACACCGATCTCCTGCCTGTTTTTAGTCTTCTTCTTTTTTTGTCAACTGTCGATGTTTTTATACTTTATGCTCAAGTATCTTGAGACTCAACTTGTTCATGCTCGGGTTCATATCCCCACCAAATCTTATCTTTGTCAAAGTGCAATCAGTGACAGTGAACCAATGTTATTTAGTACCTGAACAAACTAAACCTGACTCGTGCATAACCAGAATACTAAAAATATATTTGCGATTTCACGCGACTTCTTTTGTAATGTTCTCAATGCTAAATAAACAAGAGAGATTTGTTGAGATCTTTCGGAATATGCTTTTTATTATCTGAGATTAAAAATATCAAAAAGTGTTGCAGAGAAGATTTGTAATGTGAAATTTTCAAATTTGATGGAGAAAAACAAACTGTCGGCGCCGTAAAAGACTGGAAAATACCATTATTCATTCACACACATTGGTCTAGAATCTATACCATGAAATAGACTGTGCACATTTGTCTATTATCACATTAATAGAATCTGATTCTCCTTTAATTTCTTTGTATTTATTATACATATATTCCTATTAAAGTTATTTAGTTTTTATATATCTAATCATAAAGAACCGCAACGTGAAAATCTGGTGATCACAAATGTTTACGAATATAATACGTACCAACCTTCTGAATATCCCCTGTTGTGATGTTTCCGAATATTCCGGTTTAAAGAACACAAAAGCTTTACTAATTAAATCAATTATGGAGCAATTTAGGGAAAGTAGTTAACATCATCGCTATTCTCTTTCGGCATACCCTTCTTATCCATTGTTCCATTCTTCAATGTTCAGGCACTCTCTTACAACTTTACAATCTACACCACGTATAGTGTACATTGTGATTAAGTTGTATAATAAGAAATCAAATTATTGAAAGTTGGATCAATTCATGTTGGTGCTTCCTGCTGTAAATAAATTTATAATATGCGTTTGCCAGGATCGTTCGTAATTCTCAGACTCAGTTTATAACAAATTATCGGTCGTATTCGTGTATGAGAGAGCGGACATGTAGATTATATCACTATAATCAATATCGTTCATGAGTTTAGATTACCTTATAAAACACAGAACTAAAGTTAGCAAATCAGATTTAAATATTTTAGCTCTGGTCGATAAAAGTTATATTTTACCATACCATAAAAACTGAAACTTTATAGATTTGAATTGGCTGTAGTTTAAAGTGTGGTAGTTTCGTACTACAAATGGTTAAATGTTAGGAATTCCAAATGATAAATGAGATATTATTGTTTTCTGTCAAAATACTCTCTTGTTTTTAAAAATCTTTGAACATAGGAAACAAATATCAACAAGGCTATTATTTACATCATAAAGTCAAAAGTGGAAGACGCAGAAGAAGTCCACGTGACATGTACAGATCAGGCTCACGTGGGTTAACTGTTAAACCACGTACGAGTGAGAGTGATGATGGCTTTTTCCGTAATTTCCATTCCACTAAAAAGGATAAAAATCTAGGTCGAAAAATTCATATCTCCACCATATAATAAATTCACAGTTTGAAAGCGAAGACCTCTTAAAAGTTAAAACACGTGTCAGTAGGTGAATGGATTATAACATGTAATAAATACCCTACACATTAGGCTAAGGTTGTCTTCGTTTGATAGGGTTCGAACATTGAGAAACACTATTTCGCCATTTACAAAACCTAAAGTTCTGCTTCCTTCTCTTTCTTCTGCTTTCAGATTTGTAGAGACAGAGAGGTTATGATAGAGTCACCGCCGGGCTCGGATTCGCTTGGTGCAGGTCGGGACTAATTCGCTGACACAGCCACGTGGATTTTCCTTATTGGTTTGTGAGCAGGGATTGGATCCCGCCTTGCATCAACTGAATCGGAGCCTTGATGGTGAAAGTGAAAACCAGCAGAAACCCAAACGGATCTGGAAGAAATATATACTCTTATCCTCTTTCATATTCTTTGTTTTTATGCCTACTGTTATGGTTTCATTTCTACTTCAATCTCTGTTTTTTCTTTCTAGGCTAAAAGTTAAAATCTTTATCGTGAAACTCAGTGATATTAAACTTTGGAATTTGTTAGATGCTGTGGAACATTTGAATTCAAGATCTAAGTTTTTGAACATGTTAGAGATTGTTGATGTGATTACTTCTTGATTCAGTCTGTTCCCAAAAGTTAATTCTATAAAGTCTTCTTATAGTTTAATTTAAAAGGGTAGATATGACGATAAAGAGCTCTTTTCTTGAGAATCTTTAGCGTTTCTGATAGGTTTTGACGGTGAGATTCAAGAAGATGGCGTTTAATTGGTTAATGGTAAAATAGTCAAATTTGATTTACCTAAATTGTTAAGACTAAAAGAACAAATGGTGTGACGTACAATTACACTAGCTGTATAATAAAACTAGTTGGCCTGGTCATGTATTTACTATCTAAGTTGGTTGGTTGTTTGACGATGCATCTCATCCGCAGATTAATCTTTTTTTTTTTTTTTTTTTGAACACCAAATGCTTATATTAAAATTAAACACCCAGAGGGCTAAGTCGGTTACAACTGGAAAAATTTTCGACGGTAGAGTGATAAACGAAAATAACTAAAACATGACGAATGATAGATGTGGCTAAGGAGAGAAGAAACCGTAGAGAAGCTTCACTTGTATTCCTAGAGCCCGCGTTCGAAGAAACGCAAAGAAGTCGAAATCGACGTTGAATAACCCAACCGATGGGTTTTGAGAGCAGTTAAAAACCGTCTCTGAAGATGTCTGGATCTACCGACATTGCAGCAAGGTGCGGAGAGGCTGCCGGAGTAGGATTACACACAAAGTCGTCAACGGTACGCACCTTTTAGTTGGGTCTACTTGCGTTTTTTAGATTAATCATGTTTTAGATTTTATGTATCTTCTTGCATCTTTTGTTCCTTTACACACCTTTTAGTTGGGTCTAGTCTAGGTTGTAGTGTGTACAATCACTAATGCTAACTGGATTTCAGCAATTTGGTCAAAAAGTTATCTGCTTTTTTGTCAATGGGCATGTTCCTTTATTTTCAGCTGCTCCTCTTTTTTATGCATTTTGAACATTAATATAATACAACCATTACTGAAGAAATCAGTTCTGCAAGATCTTACTTTTAATTGATGATGGCAAAAGATTCTCCTAAGTTTTATAGATATTTTCAGCTAATTTAATGCAGCATGTGTAGCATACTCACAAATGCTTAATCTGAATAAAATGAATCAACTAAAAATCAATAAAAACAAAAAAGAAACAGTCATTTTCTATTTATAAAAACACAAAACCAACCAATTAAAAATACACCTTGCAATAAATTGAAACCAAGATTGAACCTTCTAATAAGTTGTGTCGGGCCCAAAAATGTTTTAACTTTGGGACTAGTATGCTCTGTATTAAAGGATGCAGCATAGATGATCTTAAAAGTGTTTGATCTTTTACAAGCAAACAAACAAGAAAGCATCATGTGAGTCAAGCTTGTTCTTGTCAGGCTCTGAAGTTTCACTTTCAAGCTCAACCCAAACCTCTATATTCTTTATAGAAACATATAATTCCATATTTACAGAATAACCCATTTTTCTTTGATGCAGTTTCCGATTTTCTTTTTGTAGTACAGTTAGACTGCTAATCAAATAAAAGAAACTGCTTCATTCTCTGATTATCATCTCGATACTATGTTCTGAAATGTTAATTGCAGGTGTCTCCACTTGCTCTTAAATGGTAATTGTAGGGTCTATCCTTTATGTCCGAAGAGACATTTGCAAACATGATCCTAATTACCCGAACAACACTTATGACTCAGACATGAATGAAAAAAACATTCATCTTACTTCATAAAACTTCCCAAAACATACGCAAAGTTTGCTACTTTCAATACAGAAGATGAAGCTATAAGTTTTTTCGACTCAGCTGCGACGCAAAGTGATCAGCTGCAGCCATAGCTCGAGAAGCTGAACCAATCGATCCATCATACCTGCAAGAAAAAACACAGTAAAAATCTTGGTTTTCAATATTAAAAACACACGGTAAAAATCTGCGTGAAGAGGACTCACAGAGCAACCAATACATAAACAGCAGTCTGCATAACAATAGCTCCTTCACCAGCAGGCTGTGTTGTGTTCAAGCACCGAGCAGCAAACCAATTCTCGTGAATCGATGTTATTATGTCTACAAAATTCTCAAGCCATAGTTATCAAAACCACACAAAACTACACTCTCCTAAGCAAAAACAGAAGAAGAACAAAAACTTACACTGGTTGGATCCAAGAACAAAGGTCTCGGTCGGAAGATTGCCACGTCTCATGAAATCGATGAACTGCTTCAGCTCAACTGGATAGAGATCAATCCCTTCTTGCTCATCTCTGCAAAGAAACTCAGATTCAGCCTCAAGGTTGAGTGAAGGGTACACAAACCAATCTTGAAAAGAAGAAGTTTTGTTTAAGATTGCTTTACATTGTTGATAAGAGACGAGAAGGTCCTGTAGGGTCGTAGTTAATCAAAACAGCAGCCTTCAATGGACTTCCTGTAATAAAGATTTTCAAAACAATCAAATCACAAAAGTTACATTTTTCTGGGTTTTTCTTGTTCAATTCAACAAGACATTCTCGCAAAGAAGGAGGAGGACCCTAATCGAAGATTTACCTGAAGAGCCGAGGTTACCAGTAACCCATTTGTCCCAAGCTCTATCAACAAACGCAGAATCCATCGGTGCGCTCTGAAACAGCCGATAGATTTATAAAGCAATGAACTTTCGTCGACCCTCCTCAACTAAAGTCGGAAGCTTTACTTCTCCTGAATTGGGATTATCGGTTAACCCTCAAGGGTAAAGACTCAACGAATGTATTTAAGCTTCTTTGTACCCTCTCTCGTATAAATTTGAAAACTTTTGCGATTTGTTTTTAAAGTGTTTGTATTTTATTTTGG
>NC_027748.1:7577735-7624496 GCF_000695525.1 Brassica oleracea var. oleracea
TTTTTTTTGGGGGGGGGGGGTTGATATTGGGAATTTTTATGGTTAAAATTAGAAATATTGGTAAGTCAAAAATACAAAAAAAATAGTATATGAAACACAAACTATAAAAAGAGAATATAAAAATACAAACTATGGTTAATATTATTGATTTTAAATTGATAGTTTTTATTTAAAATTTTCCAATAATAGTGCATTTCAAAATATAAAATTCAATAATATAAAATTTGAAAAAAATATTTTTAAATTTATAGAAATCACTTTAAACTCCTGAATACAGTCTAAACTTGATTATTACAAGAGAGAGTCTTGAACTGAATGGGAAAATATACTCTTTTATTCAATTTTGCTCAAGTTGTCTTAAACTCTTATCCGAGAGATTTTAGTTGAAATTAAAAACAGAACATTTCTTTTTCAATAATATAAGATCTACTCATCAGTAGAGATTGCAGGACAAGTAGGATTGCAAATCGGCGAAGGGCAGTCTATCTTCTGGAATGCACTCCGACCGTAAAACCAGTTTCCCACTGCTTTCGATATTTTCTGCAGATGATCAAAATGTAAATTAATTAAAAGCAAAACTAACTTTTAACTGAAAAGAACCTTTGAAAAATATTATTTATATTACCGTGTTGGCGACTTGGGGACCTTTGGCGCCGGACCAAGAGGCGGCGCTTCCTCCTTGGCAATGAGCGTGACACGAGTCCAAGAACAATCCTCTCGACGGAGTACTGTGGATCGGAGACAATGCACGCATCATCTGATCTCTAAACCCTGAGATGTTTAAACCAAACCCGGTTTAGTCTAATTAACTAGTAAACCCGGTTTACTCTAATATACTGCCAAACCAAGCTCTTTTCATATAGGTTTAATTCAGATAAACCGAACTGATCCAATTCAAACCAGAGGTGAAAAAGAAAGATGTAAATACCAAAAAATGTTTTATACCGAGCCATAACTTAGTTTCTTTGGGAAATTAGATATGCATTGGATTTGAAACCGGGTTTGAGCCAAATCTGATCAAACCGTACCAAATCAATATAGACAGGACTTGGCTTATAAACCGGAACAGAATCCGTGTACTAAACCTCCTAATCGGTTTAACTACGACATTATTAGTAGTTACCTTGGACTGTTTTGAGCTGAGCGGCCGAACATTTCTTGAGATCGAGCTTACAGTTCGCCCATTCTTTGCGCCTATCTACTCCGGTCGGAGCCAAAACGTTCTTGATCTAAATGTCACCAAATTCAATATATGTATCAATTTTTTTGCATATGAATGTGTTTGTAATATAAATGTAACAAATGAATCTATCCTACCTGCCAGGAGTCAAAGGCAGCGTTAATGACAAAGAGCGGTGTTCGCATGGAAGGGACGACATATTGCGGGAAGAAACACTGCCAAAAATGAACAAAGAACACATTAGTGTCGCTCCGTAGATACAAAATAGTGTGCCGAGATCAACGGTGTTGGGATATATAATGAAGAACATACAAGTTCTGGTTTCATTTTTGAGGTGCATGAAACAGGAAGACTCTTTGCAGATCCCTGCAAAATGGTTTAAGCAAGACTGGCTTTAGGTTTATCTATAAGGATTTACAATAATGAAAATATTCAATGAGAGAGGAGAGGAATCGTACGTGGAGTGCGACAACTTTGCTGTAATAAGATTGTATGTATGATCCTCCTGAGATATCTTTGCTGTTTCATAAAATCCAGTTCAGTGATGATAATGAAAATGATCAATATGTACTTCTATTAGCTAATGTCACAAACTATAATGCAGTGACTGGCTATTTGGCTATTTCACATTACCCGTGAATAAAGTAACCAGCGTCGGAAACACATTTGACTCTAGCGGTCCGAGGAAGAATAGCGCGGAAAGTGTCACAATGTAGAATAGCTGCCAATGCTCCGGCTGAACAACCGGAGAGTATCGCCTGAGAAAGGTTTTAAAAAAATAAATTAAACTCTCTAAATTATTAAATAATTAATATACTTATTTTGATTCAAAGAAAGAAAGATGTTGAAAATCTGAATACTATATAATACATTTTGAGCGTTTTTCATCCCTTTAGCCATGAGATCATCGATCACCGCACGCCAAACTCGTGCACCGCGGAAGAACAGCTTATTCGCCTGAAAATACTCAAATATGTTCTATCATAAATCTAACAATTTTGAATATGACAAATTAAAAGTATTTACAAGAAAAATGTGAATTTTAGGACGAAAATATAAAATAAATATTCATAAATATCACAAGTTACTCAACTAAATTAATTACCGGATTAACAGCTTCTATATTGCCGGTGAAAGATGATCCGTCACAATAACGTACTTTGATTCTATTCCAATTGTAAAAATCTGAAGAAAAAAACTCACAGGTTTTGACACCATTGATCGTCAACACTCAGAAGAAAAATTCGTTGGATAAAGAAAAAAATAGAAGATGATTAAGGTTAGACCTGGGTTAGTGTTTTGCTTTCCACCCAAGATACCGGAGAAACCAAAGTCTTTGTTCATGAATTTGGACGAACCCTTCATTGTACCCTTACGCTTAATACATGAAGCCACATCGGTACACCATCCTCCTCCCTGTGACATAACATTTACATTTCAAATTCATATTTTTTTTTTTACGAAAAAAAATAAAAATTAGCAATATATATTAGATAGCTGTTTTATATGCCAGCAAGATAATATTTTGAATATTGGTTCTGATAATCTGATTAAGAAAACGCAGAATGGCCGAGCGGTTCCGCAAGTTCTTAGGTTATTATCAGTAACACAACTACAAATTACTACGATATATATTCAATCGATAAATATAAATAAGCGTCCACAAATTGGCAACAAATAATAATATTTATGTCATTTCATCCTGCAAATTTATTTCAGTCTTCGATACTTTCGATTCTCGGTATTACTAATCAGAACTCTTACTTCCATGTGAACAATCCAGTTGTTAACTCCCGAACCAAACCCTTTGTCGAAATGGTAAGCTGGTGCACTCCCATCCAAACACACTACAAATATTTATTTAACACAAAGCAATTGTCAATAAAATTTTGAATTAATCGATTTTAGTTAATATAATACATTTTTTAATTATATGAACTAGATCTCGATCCGCGCAACTGCGCGAGTTTTTGTTTTCATTTATTTTTATATAAATATTTTGTTTTTAATTCTAAATTGATATATATTATAATATATATGTGTCTATCAATTTTTAAAACATAATAAGTTTACGGTATATTTTTTTCATTGAATAGATTGTTTCAAACTTTCACATGTATTTGTATCTTCTTCTATATATTTTCGGATTGTTATTTCATTATTAAAATCATAACTATATATATAAAGATTAGCAAAATATTGTTTTATTGTCATATTCAAAAATATTGTAATATTTCACAAATTTAGAAATTTTTTAAAAAATTAAACTTTTCGCTTCATAGATTTATATTATCGAGTAAATAATTAAACATTTAGTTTTTGTTTAATTTTTAAAATAAACTATATAGTTTAAAATTTGTTTTCATTGGTTTAAGGTAGTAAAGATTAATCATTGTTTGATAATATGATTTTTGTTATTTAAAAAAAAATATTTATAATTTTAAAAGTTAACATCGACAAATATTTAAATAATTAACATACGGAGGTATAGAATTACAACATTAAATTAAATATATTTAATTTATACTATTTATAAATCCAATGGATCATCTATTGTTTAAATCCAATTATTGATAGCCCAATAAAAATTTCTGGTATGCCTAAAATTTAAATGATAAGACTTAAATGATAAGACTATATGTAACATGAGTTTCTAGAAATAGATCATTTTTTAAGAAAATCACATGAATCAAAGTTGTGATTTATGTTTTAATACGTAAGATACAAGTAAGTGCATATTACCGGCTCCTTTAGCTACGGCGCTTTGTAGATAAGTGATGGGAACGGCTCCTGTCCCGATCACCGCCATTGCCAACACTAGCACACTTGACCAACAATGCTTAAGCTTCCCCATTCTATAACATTTTAAAATTAAATAAAGTTTCCTATGAAACTTGTATTTGTCCAATTATTTTAATATTGAAATAACAGTGAATGTTAAAATTCTGGTAAAGAAATATTTAAATATATATATTTTCTACTGGCAGATTTATATGGTAATATGCATGATAATAATTAAAAATATATATTTGATACATACATAACATGTGGTATTGTGATATATGTTCCGTTATTCAACCATTTTATTCTTTCAATGAAATATTTTAGTTCGTCAATGGACATTCTATTCCATTTTCTTTGTAAGATTCCATTAATCCGCACTAATACTAATGCAGATCTACACTATTAAAGATCATTAATTCACCACAAATATAATTAAAGAACATCCAGGAATTGAAGAAAATACATTCATCTTCCGTGTGCGAGTTTAAAAATCTTCGAGATCTCTCTGGCAATCCGAAAAGGTTGTCAGTAATTATTATCTTGCTTATTATCTTGCTCAAAGTATAGTCCACTAAAGAATTATTAATCCGTATTTTAACGAAATTGCTAGTTGCTATTACGGTCCCTTGTTTTTTGAGATACCGGAATACCATTTTACATCTTTTATCTTTTACTATGCAAGATAATTTAGTTAAGCAAAAGATATCAAAGGAAATCATATCCAAAGCATACAAATTATTGGACCGCATAGAAATGTGTTGGATCGGCTCTCTCCCTCGAAGTCTTTTCCTAGCCGATATGCGTGCGACTCTGGTTTTGTCGGGTCAAGTCGGAGTTCCTCTTTGGGTGGACGACGACGTAAGGCTCTGGCTATCCTTGGAGTAGCGGCGAGGCTTATCGAACGGTAGAAGGGGAGGGAGTCGGTTTTTAGGGTTTCGGTTTGCCAGATCTGGTTTTCCAATACGGCGATTCCGTCTCGGTCTTGGCGCGTGGCCTTGGCAAGTCGCCTCCTCTGCCTCAGCTCTCTCGTCTCCCGATGCGGTGAGCAAAACAGAGGAGAGGATCGACGATTTGTGTACAGAGGTCATATGTGGGTGAAGATTCAAGGTGTTGCGGTTATCCGGAGAAGAGTATGGAGATTTAAATCTCGGGTCGTGTTCAGACGGTGGAAAAAAAAAATTTTGAGCTTGCTCAAATCAAAACGTCTGATCAAAAGAGAAAGCACTGTGGTGGCTCAAGTCTTCGGTGGAGGTAGAAACATCTTTTGGTTTTCAGAGGAGGTGTGTGTTTGGATAGAAAGGAGATAGATGTATATCGGAGCGATTGCTTCATTGTCGGTCGATTGTCGCCATCTTGATCGTGATTGTCTTGGATTTGGAGTGGTTATTATCCAGCTACCGGCTGTGTGAATAAGACGTCTCCGGCAAACCTTTATAGGCTTCGCTGTGGAGTGATGGTGCGTATGAGGCGCGGGGAGAGCACACTCAAGGTCCAATGGAGAGACTTAGTTGGAGTTGAAGGGTGTTTACAGCGACGGTTAAAGATTCTAACCTCTCTCGATTCAGTTATATTTGTTTGGTGTTTGTTCGTGTGCGTCTAGTCTATATTGCTGCTCCTCTCATTTTGTCTTAATTGTTGATGAGTTCTATTTCGGTAAGCTCGTCTTTGAGCGCAAGGTGGAGCACTCCTATCCTGAAGTTCTGTTTTACCTTCCTGTCTCTCGACATCTTTTTTCTTCGTGTTTTTGTTAGTTTTTATGGGTTTGTTTTGTATCCATCTTTTGGCTCCGGGTGGTACATGTTACCGCGCCGGCTTATGGCTCTGGAAGGAATGTATTCCTTGCCGGCTCTGGTTTGTAAGAATTGTGGTTTTGGTGTTTAATATAATTTACAGATGACAAAAAAAAAAGAAATGTGTTGGATCACATCCGTTTCAGTAACTATAGATGCGACGATGAAATTCACGCAAAAGATAAGAAAATGAATTTGCGCGCTTCTTGATTTCTTAATGAATAACTTAGTAACAATAAACGTAAAACCTCATCCTCATGTGAGGAAAAAAACAACATAAATCCATATATTCTAAATATACAATACTTTAATTCCATAAAATGTAACAACTTCAGTAAGAATAAAATGGTGACAGGAAATTCAAATTAAAAAAAAAATCATAAAACGAAGCTTACCTTGTGAGAATGGAGTCCTTTAGTTTTTCTTTGTTTAGAGAGAGAGAGAAACTGATTTTTTGTGGCGAGTTTATGAAATGGATAGAGAGGAATCTGAAAGGAAGAGCTTTAGAGGTTTATGCAAGCCAGCCATTTGTTGTCTTCTGAATTATATAATAGAATCATCTACAAGTTGCAAGTAAAAAAATACACTTTGTACTTTATAATTTGCTTTATAATTATATTATTTTGCTTTAATTTGCAAAAAGGTTTATTTGTATTTGTTTTTAGCAACAAAAAAAAGTTTATTTGTTTTATAAGATACTTGTGAATGGCATAGCGTGTATGTCAGCAGATTCGCCATGTTATCCAACGTGAAGAAACTACGTTGTATAACTCTTAGTCAAATTCAGTGTTCTTAAAATCTAACCCGGATCTATAGATCGATGTACTTTGAAAGTTCATTCTGAAAAATAGTAGTGATTAAATCTAATTAATTGGTTCAATATTTTTATATTCTAATAGAAAACTAAACTATAAGAAAATATTTCGAAAAGGCTTGTTTATACGTAATTTATTAGTTACTAAAAACTCATTATATATATATCGACTGAATAATTCAGCATAAGAGCTGTCCAAAAAAGAATTTCATTTTCAAGTTTGCGAAACCTTAAACTGATATTTATAAAGGGAAAATTTGGTGAACTACCTTTATATGAAATTTAATTTGAAAACTACATTTTTTTTGTGAAAACTATACCTTTTTATAAGTAAATAGACTAAATTATCTAATCTGAATATTTATAATTATTGTAATTTATAATATTAAGTAAATAGGTATACTAGCAAATTCAACCCAAAAATCATATTTTAAAAAATACATGTAATATCCATATTATATCTTTTGAAATAGATTTTACATTTTTTTGATAAAAATAACTCAAAGACATTTTTGATAAAAATAACTCAAAGACATCGACATATCTTCTCAGTCTTCCCCTTCATCCTAGCTCTCAAAATTTAATTCTGGGTTATAGCAAACAATTATAAAAAATTAACGAGAATTTTTTGGTATAGAAATCTGATAATCATTTAAAACTATTTATTCATATAAGATTTATAAAAAGAATATATAATTTAAAATATTTCATAAGACTTATCAATATTATTTTAGTCAAATTCAGTGTTCTTAAAATCTAACCCGGATCTATAGATCGTTGTATTTTCAAAGTACATTCTGAAAAAGTAGTGATTCATCTATTTAACTGGTTCAATATTTTTAATATCTCAATAGAAAATTAATTATAATAAAATATTTGAAAAGGCTTGTTTATATGTAATTTATTAGTTACTAAAAACTCATTATATATCATCTGAATCATTCAGCATAAGATTTTTTCGTCAAAAAAAAAATAATTCAGCGTAAGAGCTA
Organism: Brassica oleracea var. oleracea; assembly: GCF_000695525.1. Classification (NCBI taxonomy): domain Eukaryota; kingdom Viridiplantae; phylum Streptophyta; class Magnoliopsida; order Brassicales; family Brassicaceae; genus Brassica; species Brassica oleracea. The sequence goes on from NC_027748.1 coordinate 7,585,296, forward strand.
TCCAAAAAAGAATTTCATTTTAAAGTTTACGAAACCTTAAACTGAGATTTATAAATCTATGAACACAATTAAATATGAAATAATATTTCTTTTTATCAAAAAGAAGGAAAAAGTGTCGGTGCACCGAACGACTAGCTGCGCAACAGCCAAAACATGTTGGAAGTTTTCGATAAAAATATCAAGATTTAAAAGTCAGATTTTCTCTATTTTAGCTTTATGTATTAACACGAGTAATGTAATGTTATTTTCTGTAAAGCTCTCGACTCTTGTTCATGTAGACAGTGGGTTGATGTTAATTTGTAGACATGTATTTTAGCAAAAAAATGTCTATTGATAAGTTTGAGAATCGAAAAAGAATAGTTGTTAATTAAGGAAGCTACCTCGAGATCTCATATGAAGATTGCCTCTCTTCTGTTTTCTATGGAAAACTAGCGATCTGAAACCGCGTGCTAAGCGCAATAATGCAAAGTTACAAACAGCATTATGGCATATGGGGTTTGCATCGAGCACAAACAGCAAAAGTTTAAGATTTTAGTATTGCGACTTTATCATCATCTTGATTTAAATATGGTTTAATGAATGTTTTTTTTGACTAAAAAGTATTAAGAAAAAGTAAAACAGCTGCAATGTAGAGAAAAACGACGGTGTTGTTAGTGATGTCTCTCGGGAACGCTGGTATTCCTAGCGATATATTCATGTTGTGTAACTCTCTTATTATAGCGATTAGCAAACATTTTTGTTTCCCAACATTTTCACCACCGTTGTTTTACCTTTCTACCTTCACTGCCTCGGTTGTTTTTGTTTGTCGCTGCTATAGCTTAAAACTTAAAAGTAAAAGGCGTCAAACTTGAGTTATGAAAAGATTATTCTTTATTTATTCGAATACAAGTAACAATTTTGCATTTTACATAAGAATGGAAGAGAAAACAGAGCAACTTCAGCACATACATGTGCTGAAGAAAATTACTCCTTTTGCGTATTCTCAACACTCAAGAATCAATCACACCTTTTCTTTTTCTATAGCTAAAACCTAAAAATATTTCACTATAAAATGACAAATGAGTCATTTATAAGTATCTTTTTTCTTTTTTAAAAGAATAGTAAACCTATATGTATTTCTTAAATTGGAGGAGCATCTTGAGGAGTGAAAACCCTGTGGTGGCAAGTAGGGTTACATGGATAAGGACAATCTATCTTCTGAAACAATTTTCTGTCATAAACCCAATCTCCAACAGCTTTTGCTATTGTCTGCTCCCATAATCAAAAAAATTAACAAGAAAAATGATCAGAAAGACACAAATGTAGACTGGTTTTATTTAATATTATGACCTAGTATTTTCACAAAAATTTGTAGAAAAAAAGTTTTTGTGAATTTTACCGTTCGGTTTAGAATGGGAGAATCTTGCCAGAACCATGAAGTTTGTGTCTCGGTTTGGCAGTGAGTGTAACAAGAGTCTATGAACATCCCTCTTGATGAAGATCTACCTAGACCTATCACCGCGCTCAAGAACTCTAACCTGAAATCTAAATATCATAAAACCATGCAATGATGTTTAAGAAAACATCATCCAAAAAACAATATCACGCTCTTGCATAGCTTTTGGTTCTGACGCTAACCTTGCATAACTTTGAGCTGGTTTGGTTGGCAATTCTTGATGTCAAGTTGACAACTTTGCCATTTTCCATAAGGATCAGCAGCACGGGGAGCCAAAATGTTCTTTATCTGAAAAAGATATATGAAACTTAAAGATGAGCTTTTAGAACTTGGATTATTCTGAAAGATCTGTTTTAGAACATCTAGGGTAAGTTACAAAGAGTGAACGTACCTGCCAAGAGTCGTATGCGGCATTAAGAATGAATACAGGAGTTCTAATCTGGCGAGCAACGTATTGCGGGAAGAAACACTGCCATTTTGTTGGTAATGATTATATGAGTAATATTTGAAGAGAGACACGAAAATGAATTTAAAAGAGATAACATGAATGTTTCTTACCATAGCAGGGGTCAATCTTGATGTGCATGTCCTCGGCAAATTCTTTGCTGATCCCTGAAAAAAGCATGAAATAAGTGTCACTATATAGAGGAGAAATAAGTGCCACTATAGAGGAGAAAGCAAATAAACACTTACATGTAGAGCAACCACATCTTTGAAGTATGATTTAATGTATTGAGCTCCTGAGACATCTCTTCTGAAAAAACATACCAACGAAATGTCTTTTTTTTGTTAGACTATAAATCACTGGTCTTTGTTAGTGACAGATAAAGAATGAAACAATTGTCTTACGTGTTGAGAAAGAAACCAGCATCTGAAAGACATTTTACTTTGGTACCCATCGGTAATAGAGCACGGAAACTGTCACAATGCATCAGTGAAGCTAACCCGCCAGCAGAACACCCAGACAAAACAGCCTGCCATAGTTTTTTCATCAACGTTTTAGATAACTTTTAAAGATCAAAAAGTTTGCAAAGAGTTTCTTGGAAGTTGGAGGAAAAGGAAAGCTAACATTCTCAGCGTTTCTCATGCCTTTAGCTAGCAACTCCTGCATAACGGCTAGCCAAACTCGAGCACCTCTGAAGTGAAGATTAGTAGCCTGATCAAATCACCATTTATGATTATCGAATAAGGAAGATTTTGATCTCTTCCTTTACAGCATTAAAAATATAAAAATCTCAAAGTGTTTTCTTGTTAATACTCACAGGGTTCACTGCTTGCACATCTCCGGTGAATGATGACCCGTCGCAGTATCTGACTTTCACTCTATTCCAATTGTAAAAATCTGCCATTTCCAAGAATCCACCATTCAAAACCCATTAGATAAAAATTTATAAATAAAAACAAACTTAGGTTTGATCAAGAGTTAGTAAAAAATTACCAGGATTATATTGTTTCTTATTGCTAAGAATAGCTGAGAACGCAAGATTCTCCACCATTTTCTTGGATGAACCTAGTCGAGTATGCATCCGACTAAGGCAGTTTGTTACATTATTACACCATCCTCCTCCCTAAAAATCAATCATTTCCACAAAATCTTCATTCCGAATCATCTCATAAGTATCACAAAGATCAAATTTTATATGAGCATCGGGTTAGCACAAGCAGGAACAAACAGAACACAAGAGAAACTAAATAAAGAAAAACAGAACAAGACCTCAAGCTGAATCAACCAGCTATTGATTCCAGTTCCAGAACCTCGGTGTAAATGATAAGCTGGTGGACTACCATCCAAACAAACTGCAACGTAATAATGAATTTCAATTATTAAACACACACAAAAAAAAAAAAAAAACTTTGACCAAATTAAAGATTATAGTATAAAAAACTCACCGGCCCCTCTTGCGACGGCGTTTCGAACAAATGTAATATTGACAAACAATCCTTCTGCTTTCAAGATTGCCAACGAACATACCACAAGAATCACCCATTGCTTGAAGTTGAACATTCTGGAACATGAAATTAAGTAATTAAAGAATACATAAAATAGAAGTACATGTAAAAAAGGAGAATAGCTAACGAAAATGGCAATTATAGTACCAAAAAGACAACTCTGTGCAAAGCAAAACAAAAGTACTTAAAAGAGAAGATCCGAACATAAGTAGACAAATCTCTTAGCTTAGATTAGATCCGAACTATCTGCGTACATCATTTTGTGTCTAAAATAAATGGTTTTTCAGTTTTTAGTAGATTTTAATTAGATTTCAATTCCAGCTAATAAAAACAAAAGAACAAAAAAATTCACCAGAAAGTTTTGATCAGGGCATTAGATTGTGTCAGGATGTTTTTTTTCCAGAAAGTAATGAAAGAACAAATCTTTTCCTCTACGTAGGAGAAATCAACGAGAAAGAATCACTGGGAAAAGAATAAAACTTTCTTGGACAGAAAGTTTCAGCCGCAATCGCACTTACTTGGAAACGTGGTTTCTCACAAAACCCAACTTGGGATTAGTCTGAACCTCCAAGTTTCGGTTTGCTAACTCGGAGGGTGACTCAGTTACTGCACATTGCCCGAAGACGCGAGTTCCGAGCAATGGCGGAAGAAGAAAGATTCACGGACGTAGTAACGCGCGTTTTGGATCCGACGTACAATGTTTGTGTGTGTGTGTTTTTCCCGGAACCCGAGAGCCGACACTGATTCGTTCGTTTTTTTGTTAAAAGAAAAAAAAAAACAGAGTATAATAAAACATGGTGGTGTGTACGACATGATGTGTTTATATACAGAATATATTTTCTGATTTTACCCGAAATTATTACTTCCTTACAAATTTATCCCTTTCTTTCTTTTAAAACCACACGATCGTTCACATTGACATAAATATATAAAAATTGTAAATCCATTGAGTTTCTGAAGTTTTTCATGAAATTTATTTCTTTCGATAGTTATATTTATCCGCAACACAAATATAGTTTTGATAGAATATATTACTTCAAATATCATTATAAATTATGAAATGTCAGTTTTAAATTTTAAGATTTATGTTATTATAAATTATAAATGCATAAATACCTCAAATATCTGTAACTTTTTTCAAAACAGTTTTGTTTTAATAAACTTTAAGATAAATAAATAAAATTATTTTAAGAATATACAAATACGTTATGATTTTAACTTATCATTGAAATTTGTAAATATAAAAGGGCAATTATCTCAAATATAAAATACATTAAGATTTTAATACCTCCTCCGTTTTTTAATATAAGTCGTTTTAGAGAAATTTTTATGTTCCAAATTATATGACGTTTTCGGTTTTCCATGTAAAATTTATTAACACTTAATGTTATATGATCAATGATAATATACCTTCTATTTTACTATTAGTTGATTTTTGGTTAAGTAAATAGTTAATGATGTTTTTGTTTAGAAAATATAAAAAATTAATGATTTTTTTAATATATGTACATAATTTTAAAACGACTTATATTAAAAAGACGGAAAGAGTATAAATACATTAAGATTTTAACTTATCATTAAATTTTGAAAATTTCGAAATCCTGACAGTTTATTAAATGACATCTGGTTTTATTGATTACTTGGTCCAAAGAAAACATTTGATGCTTGTGTTGGGTTAGCTAACAGATACAAAATATAAGGGGTATTAAAGATTAACATAAAAATAGGGGTCCCTGAAGAAGACTTCCATTAGTGGTTGACACTTGACGGGCAAAAAAAAAAAAGTTTTCGGTTAAAAGTGGGTTGGATAGGATCCGAACCGAATGTCGGGGGTGGGTGACGTGTTCCGGTCGGACCGGTAATGGTGTTGTTGAAATGTAACGAATCTTATCAGCTTCCAAATTACGCGTTCCGCAGCAACCACCGGTTGACGATTTGTTCAGGAACAAGGACTGTTTTGTCTTTTCATTTTTAAAATGGGTTGTGTTTTCTATATGCGACCTCACGGTAGCTTCAGTGATCGCAGCTTTTATGTATTTTTTTTTTTTGAGCAACTGCTTTTATGTATTCTATTTGATCTTATTCTTTCTTTTTTGTCATCTAATCTTATTCTTATTCATTTGATTCATTATAAAATCATTTGATTCATGTCATTTCTGTCAAATATGTACCAGTTAAGTCAAAATCTGGTGGAATAGTTAGGTAAGTATTTTACCATAAAATACACCAATTAACAAACAAAAGTTTTATACCCTAAAATGAATAAAAGACAAATCAAGAAAAAGTAATGGGAAAAAGAAAGAAGCGTCTCATCTTTTCGAAAAATTTTATTCGCCAGAATAATTTACAATCAGTGAGTAGTAAAAAAAGGTTAGCCTTTTCAAGAAACACAGCTGGTTTTATTAGAATAAATTAGAAATCAACCGAAAATTGGTAAGACAATACGATTGGTGGACATGTTTTCAATTTAAAACGTTGTGATACATGCATTAGTTAAATAGAAGTAAGCAAAACAAGGACCAAAGTGAATGTAACAGTTTCACCAACAAAAAAAAAAGTGAATGTAACAGCTAAACAACTAAGACAATTTGGTCCATCCGAACCTCAAAAGGGAACTAAGGTTATTCTTTTCGAAGCTTATATTATCTCCTAAAGCTAAATATATAACATTTATTAACAAAAGCTCATTACGTCTGAAATGCTTCAAACATATTTAGACGTTATTTATTAATGTCAAATCTCTTATGGAGTTTATAACTACCTGCTGAATTAAATAAGATATACAACTCTACCTATCTCACCAAAAAAAAAAAACAATCATCATTATTTTAATAGACAATAATTCACTAATTATTCCAAATCTTATAAATTTATATATCAACATGATAGTTGGTAATAACCCAAACAATTTTTTTTTTTAACTTTGTATAAAAGCTGGTATAGAATTAGTATAGCCAACACTTGATGACATGAAATTATGTCTACTGACATATTAATATTTTGAAACGACCAATCAAGAAATATAATCATACTTCTAAATTTATTATTTTTTCTAAGAAAACTTTATTTAATTGTTTTCATAAAACCCTTTAGTTAAACGTTGATTTTCAAATAACTTCCAAATAATTTTTAGGGTCGATATAATGAAACCATTGCGTAAAACATTCTCAAAACTAATGTTCTTTACTATATACTAGGTGATAACCCGCACCTTGCGCGGGATGAGATTATTATTTTTGGTATTTACAAGATAAAAAGACATAAAGTCTGTTAAATGTAGACATCAGTTTGATTGTATGTTGAATTTTATTGTATTTTACTCCGTTAAAATATAAGAATCATTCGAAAGTCTTATTTATTTTGATTTGGAGAATTCAGAAAAGTGCTGGAGGTTAACGATGAAGAATATTGTAGAAGAAGTCTTATAAATAAAAAACTCAATTTTATTAAAATGCATAAAGATAAAACTGATTATACGATTTAAGTCTATTGCCATAAACTAAGTTTTTGAAATATATGCAAATAATCCCCTATTCATAATTAACTCAATCACGCATATTATCAAAATAGGCAACCGTCATATAGTAAACTTGAAATAACCGTACATAAGCGTGGTTTATCTTCGTTGATTTCAATAGACGTTCCAACTCGGAACCGACCGGTTCGATTCGGTAAACCCACAATCAGAAGTTCCAACTTGGAACTTATAACAGTTGCGTATGAATATAACTTTTTTTTTGTTTTTACGTTTCTCTTAGCCATTCATCTACAACAAACTGCACAACACAAGAAAAAAAAAGAGACTCTTCTAGTTTAGTTTGAAAGCTGTGTGTTTATCCTATATATTTTGTACCGATTATCAACTCTTTTCCAGAATATGCAGAGCCGTGCTCACCTTATCAATTTTGGGGCATTGGCCCCAGGTCCTCTCTCACATTAGTACATTTTGGGGCCTCCATATTCATAAATCATATAATCAATATATGATAATATGATAAAAACTATAATTATCTCTTAATACTTTTCAATAATATGACCATTTCTGCTTAGTTGTTGTGAATATTAATTTCATTGTATATTTTTTTATTTTGAATGTCAAAAACATTTTCCTGCATATAATTTGAGTTTGTATATACAATTTTCAGTTGTAACAAAAATATAACTTTTGCCATTAATTTTCATAAGATTAATTTTTCTTAAAAATAATTTTAAAATATAAGATAAGAAAAAAATTTATTTTCTGGTTCGTATTAAAAATAATTAATACGCATATTTGATATAAAATAAATTGTTTTTGCCCTAGGCCCCTAATAGCCTTCGCACGTCACTGAGAATATGCATGATCTCATAAGACTTCGACCCTTTTTCCTTCGCATGCACCGCCTCCATTAATTTGTACGTGATAATAAAGAATAAACAGTATGCTTAAAAGAACGTATGGTAGGTAAGAGTGTGCTGGCCAGCCATGCAAACGTAAAATTATTATCATTGGCAATATAAAATTTTTATCATTTGTGTTTGTGAGCTTGACGAAAGAAAGGGGAGAAGAGTTCGTGAGCTGCAGTAGTTTGTAATAACGATAATTCTAAGTTTGACGAAACAATGGGAGAAGAGTTCTATTTTTGACAGTAATAATCAACAGCTACGCACAAAGATGCAAAAGAAGTCGCCTCACAAAGCTGATCTAATGAACATAAACTTATAGGTTCTCTTCTCCTCTTCAAGACTTCAGTAATGGACTAACGGATGCGTTGGATTTCTCACAGGTTCAGTCGAGAAACACAGTTCTTTTCATCTCAGTTTGCGTGACGCTGGTCCACGACTAAAGTCCCCATCTCAAGAACCTCGCCGAGAATAACCTAGATGGATCGCCGTGTAGGCCATGCAAAGAAGGAAGAAGGGACTTCTATATTCAGTAGACTAACAGATGTGTTGAATTTCTCTATTTTGTCTTAAAACACAGTTCTTTTCATCTCAGTTTGCAATTTATAATCCTTTTTGTCTATAAAAATTGTCATCACCTGATGTCTGATGAGATATGTTGAAACCTCGAAGGTGTGAAAAAAATTATAAACTGTTTAGAAAGTGTTTCAATCCTCAGGCTAGTTTATAATCAAAAGCTCGTTAAGAAGATCACACAAAAAAAAACGCCAAGATACTCCAGAAGATGGAAAATAAGGAAACAAAGATGTGAGAGTGTCTCTCGAAACGACACGTGTCAATATTAGTGTGAACGCATTAATTGCAATGCTCCTCTTTTAATATATAAGGGATTTTATAATCTATTGGAACATAGTAAAGCAATTAATACCATTTGTTCGGCGACATCAGAGAATGTATTCAGTTCTCTAACATGCCATATGGTTATGGTTCATGTATCATTGTCAATGATTAAGTGGAAGCAACGAGCCGCACTTAAATCTTGATTTCTTATCTAACGAATACATTATATTGAGTAAAATCAATCGGATGAGATAACCAAAAGGTTGTTACATGGTTCTGTATATATATTACATTGGTTAAGCAAAATGAAACCAAACCGATATGATTTAACAGTAAACCGATACTCTATCTAATACATTATGTTTTTACCGGGATTGCCATTAACCGTTCCAAAAACTTGTCTCAGATTTGACACGGTTTCAGTCAATTGCCGCAACGTCTCCATGACACTGTAACATCCCGGTTTAAGATATATGAAAGATTTAAGATAATTGATTTGGTGATCTATGTCATCAAAGTTGACTTATTTTTTTCGTCACACATCCGTTTAGAACTTCAAAGTTAAGCATGCATGGGCTGGAGTAGTGAAAAAATGCGTGACCTATCGGAAAGTGATTCGCGATACCATGTGAGTGAGGCCAAAGCATGAGAAAATGTCGTGTGGTGATTGCAGGGTCAGTAGACAAGACTTTCGGACCTTAAAAAAATTAACGGACTGTTGGAACGAGATGGGGCCCACGGACCGAGTGAGCGGGTGTGAGTGGCCCATTGGGCGTGGGCGGGTCGGGGCTTTATATGTGGTATCAGAGCTGGTTATCCATCTCGGTTCTGGCCCGAGAGGCGTCTTGAGACCTGTCGTAGGCCACAACGAGGGCGTTACGTTCTTTGAGAAGGGGTGAAATGTAACATCCCGGTTTGTGATATATGAAAAGACTGATTTGGCTACTTATGTCACCAAAGTTGACTTACATTTTCCATCACACATCCGTCTTAGAACTCCAGAGTTAAGTGTGCTTGAGTTGGAGTAGTGAAAGGATGGGTGACCTGAGAAGTGATTCGCAATACCGTGCGAGTGAGGCCAAAGCACGGGGAAAGGTGGGATGGTGATTGCAGGGTCAGTAAACAAGACTTTCGGGCCTTAGAAAAATTAACGGACCGACTGTTGGAATGAGATGGGGCCCACGGGCCGAGTGAGCGGGTGTGAGTGGCCCATTGGGCGTGGGCGGGTCGGGGCTTTATATGTGGTATCAGAGCTGGTTATCCATCTCGGTTCTGGCCCGAGAGGCGTCTTGAGACCTATCGTAAGGCACAACGAGGGCATTGCGTTTTTTGAGAAGGGGTGAATTGTAACATCCCGGTTTGTGATATATGGAAAGGTTAAAGAGAATTGATTTGGCTACCTATATCACCAAAGTTGACTTATATTTTCAGTCACACATCCGTTTAGAACTCCAGAGTTAAGTGTGCTTGAGCTGGAGTAGTGAAAGGATGGGTGACCTATCGAGAAGTGATTCGCGACCGTGCGAGTGAGGCCAAAGCACATGGAAAGGTCGGGTGGTGATTGCAGGGTCAGTAAACAAGACTTTCGGGCCTTAGAAAAATTAACGGACCGACCGTTGGAACGGGATGGGACCCACATGCCGAGTGAGCAGGCGTGAGTGGCCCATTAGCCGTGGGCGGGTTGGGGCTTTATAAGTGGTGATCAATTGGTGACAGCTTGTCCTGTGGGAGAGTTGTTAAAGGGTAAGGTCTTGGGTTCGAGGAATGCCAAGCGCATCAATAACCTACATGGGGGAGTCAGTGAGTGTTCACATGTGAGGGGTTAGGGTCGGTGCCCTGCAGGGCCAGCTTGGAGCCCACGGGGCGGGTTGTTACAGACACCTTATCTCCTCATCGCCAAATCTATTGTGCAAGAGTGTGGATTCGCCAGATTTTCTCGGTACTACGTCATCGTTGCGTTTCCATCACACTACGCCATCTCAAACATCGACGGTTCTTCACAGAGTTGGCTCTACGATCCTCCCATCCCTTTTCTCGTCGCCGTTACTATGGTGCAAGAGTGTGGATATGCCAGATTTTCTCGCTACTACATCAACATTGTGTCTCCATCACACATTCACACTATGTCGTCTTAAGCATCGACGGTTCTTCACAAAGTCTGCCGATCCTCCCATCATTTTCCTCGCCGCAAGAACTACTATGCAAGAGTGTGGACTCGCCAAATTTGATTGCTACTATGTCATCGCTGCGATTCCATCACATTATGCCGCCTCAAGCATCGACGGTTCTTCAAAGAGTCGGTTTTACGACCCGCTCACTGAACCTGCTATCTCCTACGGAGATTGACGGACTTCTCGCCTTCAAAACCCATTTGGTTAGTTCTTCAACGTTGTTTTCAACTTCTTTGTGTTCGAAACTAGAAGTGAAGCTTCTCCCTTAGCCACATCTATCTCTAATTATGTTTCAGTTGTTTTTGTTTATCAGTTTACCGTCGAAGATTTCTCCGGTTGTAACCGACTTAGCCCATTGAGCTTTTAATATAATTTAATCGTTTAGTGTTCGAAAAATATATACTCAAAAGGGTTCTTTCCCAAAACAGGTTCCAGTGACTTATGTTTAGGGCTGTTCAATATGGCAAAACCGAACCATACCGAACCGAACCAAACCGAAATAGATAATATGGTTTGGATTTGGTATATATCATTAAAACCGAATGGATATGATTTTTAAAAAACCGTAGGATTTGGATATGGTTCGGTATATAACCGATAAAACTGAATAAACCGAATAAAACCGATAAAAAAATAGAAACATGTAAATATGTATATATTTTATAACAACGTATGAAAATCATAAGTTAATTTTTTGCTAATAACTATTACCATATTTTTTACAGTAATAAAATAGTCTTGACTAAATTGAAATAAAGATTATAAATTTGATGATAACAATTAGTGGAAATTATTCACAATTTTTTTATTATCTATAAACGAATAGAGTTTCGTGTTTAATAGAAGAAACATGGCTTTGATGAACGCTAAATATGAAAGAATATAATAACTTATTTTTGTGCTTCGTGCTTCTGTTTTATTTTTTATTTTTACTATCAAAATATTGAGTTTTGATTTTAATTATAGATTTGATTATTTTATTAGATGATAGAAACATTTTTTTATTTTTGTTCTTTTATTTAAACTTATAATATTTTTTAATAAATGAATGTGTTGACAACAAGATTCTAAAATTCAAATAACATGATCCCAAAATAAAGAATTATGTTTCTTGGTATAAAACCGAATAAACTGAAAACCGACGATATATAAACCGAACCGAACCGAAGTAAATATGAATTTAGAATGGTAGTTATATTTTACTAACCGAAATACCGAAATACCGAAAAACCGAAAGAACCGAACCAAAATCGAACCGATATCCGGATTGAACACCCCTACTTATGTTGCTCAAATGGTCGATATTACTCTTTCCATTTCTAAATATAAGATGATTATGCTAAAACACACATATTAAGAAAATTTTAAATTAATGACATTCACCAATTACAAAATAGATAGTAAAATATAATTGGTTATACAATTTTTAATAAAATAAACGTTATCTATAAAAATAAAAATATCTTTTATATATTGAAACATCGAAATTATTTAAAACAATCTATATTTAGAAATAGAGCACTAAGTTTCTAACTAGTGAAACTAATCACAGTTTTATAAGTAATTTTAATCAGCGGGAGGATCGAGTCATATGATTGGAGAATGAGCGCTTGGACGATACGTGGCGGTGGATGGAGTGATGGAAAGACGTGATTGGCGGTGGGATTCTTCTTGCATGTGTCCCGACAGCTGTTGAGCTAGTCTTTAGTTAAAAACCTACAAAGTAATACTACATTCTACAATTCGACTATGGACTGGATGTATATTAGCCGGCGCGTGTATTCCATTTCAACCAGATCACTGGAATTAGGCGGTAGATAACGACGGGGAACGAACGAAGCTGAGAAGCCAACATTACAAATTTACTAATCACGTTATTTCGTGACAAAAGAAAACTAATCACGTTATAACTTCTACAGTTTCACGGTTCAAAAATATATCTTCAATTTTACAGTATGTCTTGTGGCCAGTAGTAACCTTAAAACAAAACAAACAAAAAACGATGAGGAAAATAGAAAAATAAGAATGAAAATTAGTATTTAAATCAACTCGAAAATTTGATGATGAACTCAAACTGCGAAAACAGCTAAAAAACTGACAAATTATAAGTGTTTACCTAAACTAGATTACGGATCAACCAAGTGGTAGTAGCTTAATGCCAATCTCTTGGGACTTAGTGTGATAATAGGATGTTCAATCCGGATATCGGTTCGGTTTAGATTCAGGTTTTTTTCGGTTTTCAGTATTTCGGTTAGTAAAATATAACTACCATTCTAAATCCATATTTACTTCGGTTCGGTTCGGTTTATATACCGTCGATTTTCGGTTTATTCGGGTTTATACCTAAAAACATAATTATTTAGTTTGAGATCATATTATATGAATTTTAGAGTCATATTGTCAACACAGTCATTTATTAAAAATATATTACATGTTCAAATAAATGAACAAAAAAGTAAAAATGCTTCTACTATCAAATAAAATAATCAAATCTATAACTAAAATCAAAGCTTGAAATTTTGAAAATAAATTTTTTGAAACAAAACAGAAACATGAAAGAAAAGTTTTTCCACTTTTCCATATTTAGTGTTCATTAAAGTCATGTTTTTTTCAATTGAACACGAATCTCCGTTTGTTTACAGATAAGAAAAAAGTTGTGAAAATTTTTCATTAATTATTGTCCATCAAATTTATAATATTCATATTAATTTAGTGAAGACTAAAAGAAAGCAAAAAGATCAAAAGAAGACTTAGAAAATAAGATGTCTGAATTGCGATGTATTGTTATTTAATTATAGTTCAAGTGTTTTACAAATTAAGGTTCTTTATTACTATAAAATTATGGTAATAGTTATTAACACAAATTTAACTTATGTAACAAATAGATTTTCATGTGTTGTTATAAAATAGATACATATTTACATGTTTCTACTTTTAATCGGTTTTGTTCGGTTTAATCGGTTATATACCAAACCATATCCAAATCCTACGGTTTTTATAAAATTATATCCATTCGGTTTATATGGTATATACCAAAACCAAACCATATTGTCTATTTCGGTTCGGTTCGGTACAGTTCGGTTTTACCATATTGAACAGTCCTATGTGGTATCCACATCAGTTATGGATTCGATTCCCCCGAGAACTAAATTATCACAATTTGGCCAGTCTGGGCTTGGACTTCAGCCCAAGTGGTTTACATGGTGGGCCATAACAGATGATTGGTCCACCTCCTGGCATTAGTCGGAAGGTATTTCAAACTCGGGTTAGACAGTGCGGTACGCTTTTGGACTAGTCCAGTAGCACTAAGTGCGTTCCTCCCGGAACCGACCGGATCAGCCGATTGAGTTTATCAAAAAAAAAAAAAGCTAGATTACGGATCTTAATTATAAGTGTTTACCAAAACGGATCTCTATCTTCTGCTCTTCTCATATGTTTTTGTAAGAGCTCATTGCTAAGTCGTTTAGAGATCTTTGCCTCCTAACAGATTTTTTTCTTGTTCACCTAGCAGCTTCTACAAATTCAGACTCACTCGTTATAATTCTCTAACAAGATTTCATGTAAAAGTTGCTCCAAAAAGTATAGTAATAAATGAAGAAACAAGAAATCTTGAAAGGTAAATGCTGTCAACTAGGGACTATCATGTGGTTGGCATATCAACACAAATTTTAAAGTGTATAATAATCTTTTATACGATAATGATAATGTGTTTCAATCCAACATTTTTTTTTTCAAAATTCAAACTTCATGAGTTTTTTTTTCTTTTGGATAACACAAGCTATAACATCATCTTGACTGGTATACAAAAAGAACCACTTGAAAATGATAATTATTTTATAGTTTTTCATAAATATTTTATGAATTTTCATTTGAAAACTTCTTATATTTTGTAATGTAATGATATTTTTTGAAACTCTTTTTTTTTTTTGTCATCAAAACTCTTTAAGAGAGATTCTCTAAATAGTTTGATATGGAGGTGATCCAAACATCTGAAAGCCAGTGTCAACAAAAAAATCAAAATTTTTAAATAGTACCTACCACAACTAGTATATTTTTTTTTAATTACTGAATTTTTAGTTTTTTATAATTAAACTAAAACTATATATTTTATTATTAAATTTTTTAATTAAACCAAAACTAGATGAAATAACATAATAGTGCAATGGTATATACAGAATTTTTTATTTTTAGACAAAATATTTGATTGTCCATATAGATAATATTTATTTCCCAAATTCTTGGTGAAAGAGATATATAGTCACAGAGAACCTGTTTACGACCTCTGCTAGTTTGTGATGGTCAAATTTTCATAAAATAATGCTATTTTTATATAACATTTATTATCCGCTTATAGTTTGTTATAACCAATCATTGAAGAGAAGAATTTAAATACGTCACATTAAAGTTAAGATTGACAATGAGATGAAAAAGTTTATCCAACCAATCTAATTGGTCTTCATCTAGTTGATCGCTAAGGCTCATTTCAAGATAAGTCTACAATCCATATACCTAGTGGGCTCCAAGATTGAAATATCATCCACCGTCGTATGATCTTATCAACGAAGCAAGTGGTATGAAAAGATAATTGTGAATTAACACTAAAGCAGAGCTCGACAAAACAGAAAGTACATTTCGGGGATATCGGTTTCTCGTATATATACTGGAGTAACTAATCTTGAACTCATGCACAGATAAATCAAATTGTGTTTGTTAACCAAATGATTGTATTCGGCTGATCATTTCACTATTGGTTAGTTGAATATTTATAAGACATATATATATTCCCTCATTTGATATAACTTTTGTTTGTTGGATTACATAATCATTTTGTCTCCAGATCCATTGACCACAAAAATGATCTGCAGTCCTAAGTATTGGTATTTTAACCGGTTAGATGAATAATGTCTCACCCTGTCCATATATATTTATATGAGTACATATTGCAAAGAGTATTCCATCATCAGTCTAACTGTATCACCGGAAACATCCTATGAAAATCTACGTCTGGCCGGATTTATTTGCACCATGTTGAAAATTCCTTCTAAGTTTTTTCTCCGTAGTTTGCATAATTGTAATAACCCGATTTTTTGGGAATTGAAACCTATACATGCTGATGTAAAAACATTAATGAAATTTTAGTCAAACCACTGGACTAAAGAGATTCCACGATCAATATTTATCTAGAAATCAATTTTTTTTCTCGCATTTATAAAGTTGGGTGTTTGGCTGAGATGTGTTTCCGAGCGGAAGATCGTGTTTTGGAGAATCACATAATGATAAATTAGTTTTGTTCGTGCTTAGTTAATGATGTTTTTTTTGAAACACAGATAATGATGTTCTTAGGTATAGGTTTTTGGATAAGTGATGTTCTTATAGTTTACTCGTTATTTTAGTCCAACCTGCATGATTATGGTTTTTATATATAATGCAAGCCGATATTGATCGTGCCGCTAATGACTATTGTTATAAATCCACTATATATGGAGCATAATAGTTAGAATATGATAGTTTTTTTTGAACAACCGTTAGAATTAGAATATAAAATGATGTATTGTATCATCTTTTTGAAGTTTACATTGCATCATTCTTTACATATTGGCAATGTGTTACAAACTTGCCACAACTTGCCATAAAGTAGAATGTAAATTTATGATTTATATAACGAATTGCTATATTATTATAGAACGGTCAAATTAAGTTGGAAGAAATATTATCTCATTATCAAGGGCTCGAACCTTATTTAGAGAAAAAACTATGGAGTACAAAAAAATTACAGTATGGAGTATTTTCGTAAACATAACATTAATAGTATGAACAAGAACATGTTCGCATTTAAGAAAACATTAACTGGCCAGCTACGTACCAATATTAAATCGTTACACTATTAATTTAATGAATTTTGAACAAACCAATTAGACAGGTTTTGTTAATTAATTGGTCTATTATACAGGGAAAACAATTTTTTGAGTAGAATTGCTCCATGCTCAACAGCTATTGGTCGTTATATATCTACCTCTCATGAATGGATGATTATCCAATTACTGGTGGATCCAATCAGAAAATAATACAATCAATTACCTATTGTCTGTATGAAAACACTGTTTTCAAGATACAAAGGGAGTACCTATAGTACTTTTATAAGATGTGGAAGTTTTATTGTAAATCAAAACATAAGGGTTAACTGGAAAAAATGTACATGAGGACAAAATAATAGCTTATCGTTATTTCAAAGATGTTTGCAAGTTGCAACACTGCATCTGTGAATATGCATACGAACATTCCATGTGGGCTGTTTCCAAGAAACATCAACTAAAATTATTATGTAAAGCCAGTAAAGCTAATCACATGATTATTTCATAATCAACCAAAAACATATATATATATATATATATATATATATGACCCAACGATTACACGAGTTGGATTATTTTCTCCCCATTTGGTCATTTATTCGACTAGATCGGCTTAATTCATCGTAGAAGATTTTGGTGTACCAAATTAAGATTCTAGGAAAGTAAAAAGTTGTTTAGAAAACTGGAGTTTTTAGTTTGTTGGCCAAAACTATATAACGTTATGAAGTTTTTTTAAAAAAAACCCTATATAACGTTTTATATATAAGAAAAATTCCTATTTCAATATGAACTTTACGGGTTGTACCTTTTCGTTTCAAAATTTTGTACTAGTGTGTATTTCATATTTAATTCAACTAAAATTCAAAAATACTACATAAATTTTACACATCATGTTTTTCCATTTCTGAACTTTTTAGTAGTGCATATTCTATATTGAACTAAACAAAAAATCAAAAATACTACATTAACTCTCAAAATCGTGCTTATATATATTGACCTCAAGGTATTAATCATCCATTAATTTATCAAAACAATGTTATTTTGGATAAACTATCAAAAACGTGCTTATATAGATATAGATATATATATATATTGATCGTCAAAGGTGTTAATCATCCGTTAAATTAAAAATTAATTTATGGGAGGTTCGAACTCTCATACAACGGATGACTAATACTTTTGATGGTATCTATATATGCACGATTTTGAGAGCATATTTAGTATTTTAAATATTTTAATTTTACAAAATTGATCAAAAATGACGTCGTTTTGATAAATTAGCGGATGACTAACACCTTTGATGGTCAATATATATATATATATATATATATATATATATAAACACAATTTTGAGAGTTTATGTAATATTTTTTAAATATCAATTTTACAGAATTTATCCAAAATGATGTTATAATTTTGATAAATTAACGGATGAGTAACACTTTTGACGGTCAATATATATATTTAAGCATAATTTTGAGGGTTCATGGAGTATTTTAAATTTTTTAATTTTACAAAATTTATTCAAAATGACGCCATTTTGATAAATTAACGAGTTGCTAACACTTTTGACGGTCAATATATATGAGCACGATTTTGAGAATTTATCCAAAATGACACCGTTTTGATAAACTAACACTTTCGACATTAATATATATAAGCACGAATTTGAGAGTTCATGTAATATTTTTAAATTTTTAGTTTTACAGAATCTATCCAATTTGATAAATTAATGGATTACTAACACTTTTGACGGTCAATATATATAAGCACAATTTTGAGAATTCAAGTAGTATTTTTTAATTTTTGTTTAGTTTAATATGAAATGTGCACTAATATAAAATTTGGAAATGAAAAAAATGAGATATGTTTGAATTTTTGTTGAGTTCAGTAGAGAATACGCAATACTACAAAATTCTGGAAAAAAATTGCACTTTCCGTAAAGCTCGAGTTGAAGTAGGCTCTTTTCCCATGTAATATATCACATAATCGGTTCAAACTTGAATTTGAATTTGGATATGGGCTGTTAAGCTAGGTTTAATGGGTCTATATACAATTCCGGTTGAAACCAATTGGGCTTTAGGATTTAACTACTTTTTGAGTTTCTTATTATGCACAACTATAATCTATAATCCAGCGTCTTACTTAAAATTGCAAACGTTTGAAGGTGGAATCACACATAATTACCCGTAGTAGCTTTTCTATTTGTTTTAGCTGTAGCAGTTAATTTGGTAAAGACAACAATGACATCTTCTTCATCATCAACATCAACAACATTACCCCTTCATTTTTATTTTTTTGGTATGAATTACCACTTCAGTTTCTCAAAATGATCATATATAGTTCTAGAAGTAACATATAAGAACATGTAATTCGTATTGAATGTGACATGTAAGAGTCAACATAAGTTACCATATATAACGGTTCAGAAACATTTATGACTTGTGTAGGGGACTGGGGACCATATATAAGTGTTTGTAAGTGTGGTCCTCACGAAATTTAGTAATATAATTACAACGTTATGCATGTGATTCTGCGTGCATGGACAGTTGTGCTGCTGTAATTCATACGTACAACATAAATAAATACACACTCAGTGTACAACAGAAGTAACTAGACTCTTTCTGTTTCTCTCACTATATAACAGTAACAACAAACAACAATACTGGTGTAAGATCCCGAGTTAGTGATATATGAAAAGACTTAAGAGAATTGATTTGGCTACCTATGTCACCAAAGTTGACTTACATTTTCCGTCACACATCCGTTTAGAACTCCAGAGTTAAGCGTGCTTGGGCTGGAGTAGTGAAATGATGGGTGACCTATTGAGAAGTGATTCCCGATACCGTGTTAGTGATGCCAAAACACGGAAGAAAGTCGGGTGGTGATTGCAGGGTCAGTAAACATGATTTTCGAGCTTTGACAAACTTACACACTGACCGTTGGAACGGGATGGGACCCACGGGCTGAGTAAGCGGGCGTGGATATCCCATTAACTGTGGACGGTCGGAGTGTTATAACTACTTCCAGAAAAAGAAAAAAACTCCCGAACTTGATTTTAAGCTAGGAATATACTAAGGGATTAAGTTCAAAAATCTATATTCTAGGGCCGGACTATTAGTTCCGTTCATATTTCAGATTTCCATGTATTTGTCAATGTGTGTTCAATATAATTTTTGAAATCTGGTTTAGTGTAATGTGTGATGAATTAATACTGTAAATTTTGATCACCAAATATGCTAATTTCACGTCTTATACTATTAAAATAGAAGTCATGACTTTTTTATGTGTGATATTTTAAATGGACAATCCCTAGAGAGTTGATTATACTTTTTGTTTTTGTATTTTCATGATAAAATCCTAACAACCTATTTAATTATCTTCTTATTCTATCAAAATATTATTAGATATGCATAATTTCAAAAATATAATATTCCATCAATATATAATTATATTCACATATAACCATTTATAATATGCTTAATTATAATAATATTTAATTATTCTAGAGTTTATACTTTTATATGATCTAATTAATATTAATAATAAAATTTATTATGCAAATACAATAATGTTAGAATTTTACCTTGCAAATAGTAAATCGAATCAAATATTAAAAATCCTACCACTATTGAATTTGCATAATAAATAAATATTATTATTATTAATTATATCATACATGTATCAATATTTATATAGGTACTGTATTAACAAACATGTATTGATAAATATATTATATTTTAAAATACAATACTATAGATTCAACCATATACTGTTTTTATAATAAATCGTTTAATATATATATACCGTAGTGATTGAATTTTTTATGCGTGATTTCATAAATTCTAAATTTTAAATATGTAGATATGTATAAATTTTAAATTTTAAATAAAAATATGTAAAGTAGTATTGTTACATAATAATATTTTCAAAATATTTTTTTTGTACAAAAATACAAAATTTATAGTAATAATATATAAGTCACGTAAACATAGCTATTATAAAATTACATAATATAAAACACTTAATTACATTAAGTTATATGTAAATTTTGTTATATTCCTTCGTATACAAATATATGATGTTTTAGCTTCTTTTTTTTATACAAATGTATGATGTTCTACTTTTAATTAATGAAATTTTCTTTAAAAATAAAATAATAATCAAAATGTAAAAATGTAAGGGGTTGAATTTTATTGGAAATCAAATAAAACTTTAAACTAACTAAAAGAAAAACCAAAAAGTAATAGATAAAACTAAATATTTAATTTCTCTTAATATGTGTTAACAACTTTAAACATCATATATTTGTATCAAGAGGGAGTATAAATTAAAATATTTAAGTATATAAATAAAAACCTGCACGGTTATGCGTGTCAAGATCTAGTCTTAATTATTTACTAGATTTTAACCTGCACGTTCGTGCGGATAATTTTTCATTCTATAGATATATTTGATATTACTACAAATGTTTTAAATATATAAGCTTCATTTTATTATTATTATATTGTGTAACTCATAATTTTATTTTTATATTTCTTATCCGGCATTATTAACATATAGTGATATGTTTCATACATTTTACTTTGTTATTAATTTTTATTACTTACTAATATATTTTTGAGTTCGGTCCTATAAAATAACAATATAAAATAATCAAATAGACAATCTCCTTTAAAATACATTTTTTTCTTTAATTTATACATTTTGGTATAATACATTTTAAAATTTTATTTATTTATATTATAGAAAAGAAATATGTTTAAGATAATTTATATTTACATGTTGTGTTTAAAAAATATACTTTAACATATATTATTTTTCGTATTTAGCGAGATTTATAAGGAAAAAAACTATTTAGTTTAAATAATATAGCCCTATTTTTAGTAGATTTTATACATAGTAGCATATAACACATTATTTTAGTAAATGTTATTGATATATGATATTTTGGATTTTATGATGTTGAGTTTTCTTTTTATTTTTAATTAATATTTAAAAATATTAGATTGCTTTAATTTTTACAACATATATAGTTTGTTTTTTGGTGCATTTCAAAAAGTTATTCTTTATTATCTATGATTTTATCTTTTGTAAAATTTGAAATATACCATTTTTGTGTTTGAATATTTATTTTCAAAATTTTATATTTTGCCAAGAAAATTTAAAAAAATTACACAACTATTTTTCAGTTTGGAAGATTACATGAATTTTGAATTTGTTTTTGTTACTACGTTACTACATTATCTTATAAAAACTAGGGTCGGCCCGCCCTACGGGCGGGATATAATTTGCTTGTAATCAAGATTATTATCGTTTATATGATTTGTGGTTTGTGTTTTACGTTTACATTTTCAAGAAATGTATATGAGATATAATATTTTCTTAATTTAAAATTAACAAAAACACTAATTTTTACTATTAGCATAATTTTACTTTCTCTCTCTCTATTCACGTTACGGGCGTGTTAGTAACAAAAAATACATAAATATATCAGTTTAAAGAGTATTTCAAAATGTTTAGCTTACTTAAAATTTAAGGTGATATTAACTTTTATTGTATATGTTTTGTTATTCTTTTTATAGATCATAACCATCTTAATATTAAAATGTTCATGAATACATAATAGTTTTAAATATTTTCTTTGCTTATTCTACTGTAATTATGATAATTTTGATAATAAGTAAAATAATTTTTAATACAAAAATCTTAGATTATATTTTCTCTTATGAATATTTTTAAAATTTATGTCTTTGATATTATATTATTAATTATGTGCTAAAATATTATTTTAGGCTGATGTCAAATGAAACATTATTTTCATATATATATATATATATATATATTTGAAACTATTTCTTTTCATATCGTTGTTTAGTTGTTTTTATCCGAAATAGGAGGTGCGGTTGGACAAATTTTCTTTCAAATGTGTCAACGCTGTGATTGTTTTTTTTATTAGGCTAGCAGGTGTTATTTGCCGAGAAGAGAGTATATATGTTATGGGAAGTGATTGTTCTAAATAAGGCATAAGTTAGTGTTTGGACAAAACTACAACGCTTCAATTTCATGTAAGAACATGTTTAGTATTCCACGCTCAGTTCATTCGTCCACCGTCCTCATTTTATTGTGATATATGCAGACTCAAACTTAGAAGTATAATAAGAAAAATGCATTCTATGTATATATCAAAACATAGCCAATTTTGGAGACACAGAAGCAACCAAGTTAAATAGAATTCACAGTCCAGTAGTCGGTATGGAAAAGATGTAATTGAAATATACTCACAAATCACAATCATTCATACTCACATAGAATTTTATATCCATAAGTGCCTGCACTAACTGTTGTATCCTTGAGATCAGGACCAACAACCTTTTAGGGAGCCACATTAATGAAAAATCAACACCAAGATATTGGAAATTATTATGAGCTAAAGATAAATCGATCTTTTAAAAAAAAGGTTCACTGAAAAAATTTATCTCTCCTCTTCTATCGTCTTCCTCTTTTCTCTTCTTCTATGTTTATTCTGTTTCTCATCTCATTTTTTTTTTGTTTCTTATCACTTTTCTGTCACAATCCTTTAAGTACAACACTGAGTTTAACAAATTTTTTTTCATCACCTTTTTGTATTGTTTATTAAGAGAAATGAACTGATGATTTTGTTGGAAGAAAACCTTGATATTTATAATGGAGAATTAATACAAAGAAATGAATGAATGGATTCATTGAATGTGAGATTGTGTGAGAAGTAGAGAGTAGGTATTAATACGAATGTTAATGAAGATGCATGAACCAAGTTAATTTCCGTAACGGCGCCAGATTAAAGAAGTATATTCGGCTTCCGATTGACATTGATCGAAATCGTTCGTCACCGGTGAAACTGTTGGATTTCTATCGACAGTTGACTGAACGGGAATTGTTGCTCGACGGCCATTTTCCCTAAGTTTCGTATACAGTTTTTTAGAGAAGTTGTATTTGGACCCTAGTAAACATAAAACCCATTAAACTCAAGATTTAATGAAACATTGACTTTTGATTGAGTGTAACACGTATCGTCACCACAAACTCCAAATTAGTGACATGAAATCTGATGTGGATGGCCTAGGAGTGAAAGAAACTCTTCTTTATATATACTAGAACCTTTCCCGGGCTACGCCCGGGTTTATTTTCATTAATTTTAAAATAGTATGTTAGTATATTTAAAGATATAGTATATACTGGAAACTATGATAAATATAAATTACTAAAATAAAATTTAATTATTAGAATGCAAACAGAAATAATTATAAAATATATTATATTATCACAGTAAAAAAAAGCTTAAAATCTCAATCATTTTAAATTTTGATTTCGTAACTCCTCTGTTCATTATATCTTTCTGATTCGTATTGTATAATTAGTGGCTAATAGTTTAAGTTCTTACCAAGTAAACTAAACTTTCTAGAAGTATGCATGAAAAATAAAATGGGGTTGCTGAAATTTTTTTCCAAATTTAAAAAAGTTAGATACAATAAATATTTTCTTTTGTAAATACCTTGATAATAGGTAAAAAGATAATTTCTTATTGAGTATTTTTCTGAAATTTTATAAATGTTGAAAAAATATAATAGTTTTCAAAGGTGATTGGTAAGTACTCTGAATGCTTTCCATACTTTTTCACAACTAATCTAATTTACCAATCATGCTTTAAGAAAATAATTTAAAGGTACAATTCAAAAGTTAAACTGAAAATAGATTGGCTATGAAAATCATTTTTTTAAGAACTTATATTTAGTGCTTTGAAAGTTATTGATATAAATCTACATCAATAGATTATACAGCTACAACATTTTGTTTTTACAAATTTACAGCTTATATTCTAAAGCAAATAATTAAGTTTACAGCTACAAAGACTAAATATCTCCACTAAATATGATTTTCCTTTTGTCTTTCTCTGCTAAATATTATCTTTTAAAATATTATTCGTTTTCATGAGATTCATGTTTTTCATCATCGATTTCCAAGAATAAAGATAAAAGATATTATAGATATAGATATTAGATACGTGAATTCTCCTATTGACTCCCATTAAGGGAAAAAAATACATGTTACATTCGAAATAGTCTATTTACATATAAATCAAAGATTATTTTCATTTATATAAATCAGTTTCATCGAGGAATACTCATAGAGAAAATGTATGTACAATAGTTGAGAGATATGAAAGAGAACCTTTCGATTTCAGTTCCCATATCAATAGCCATGTTCTTGAGTTCGCCGAGTAGATCACTTAGATCTGCAAGCCCATCGTCCTGCTTTGCTTTCTCCATCTGTTAATACAGCAGACACAGCATGATTCTTAGATATACTGGCAAACAAAAACAGAACATTTGAGATCACATATCCACACCTCTATTTTCTGATAAGCATCAGCGGATTCAGGGAGAGGTTCATTGGTTCTTGAATCTGGTTTAGGTAGCTGGTTCAGCCCCAGCTTTTCTCTAGTCTCTAAGTTGTTAACTCTTCTCTTAGGGGATTCACCTTCTCAGAAGAACAAAAAAATGGAGGAGTTAGGTGAAGTAACAAAGCAAATGGTTTCATCGCCATAGATTTAGGTTGGAGAAGTTCTAGGGTTTGATTTGTACACAGGAAGAAAATGAGTATATAAAGAAGGAAAAGAGAAAACCAAACCGAAATCATAAAGAAGAAATTGATTGATCGTGGAGTGTTGATTATGCAGAAGTGGATCAATCAAACTGAATCACTGTGGTATCAAGCGAAGAAGACGAAGAGGTAGAGCCGTAAATCTCGAGACTTCCGTCTCAAACGTAACTCAATAATCTGACGTGTTTTAATGAAATCTGACGTGTTTTAATGAAATGTTGTGATTGGATGATTTAATTGTCCTACGTGGACACACTCTCTAATGCTCATATAACCCTTTTAATATAGTATAGATATATAGATATTTGAATTTTTGGTAATATTTTCAAAACATTTTCTCAACATATTTCTTTATAATTAAAATAAAAAAATATAATTAAAATTTGATTTGTCATTAATATTTTAAATGAATTACTAAAATTTAATAGTTCTCTAATAACATATTTTTAAATAGTATATGAACTAAAGGTTATTATATAATATTATATTTTTTATATAAAAATTTTAAACAATATATTGTTGAGAGTTTCAAAATAAACAAAAAGATAATATATAGTTGTAGATATAAAAGTTTAAACTATTTTCATAAATTTATTTTTGTATAAAAATATTATATAGTTTACGAATTTTAACCCATTTTAATGATGAGTGATGATTTATTTAGATGATTTTTTTAATTTTTTTGTTAATTTATGTATTTAATAGAATATTATCTTATTTAATTCATATAGCACTTCTATTTTTATATAATACAGAATATAATTATAGAATCTATAAAGAATAGTGTATAATTTTTATTTTCTTGTTTTATAAAAAAAATTAGTTAACATTGATTTATAACAATATTATATTACTAATTATGAAATTAATTAATATGTTATTTTATAAAAATATTTAAAATTTTAAATAAGATTTTGTTAGATTCTTTCTCAACAGATAGTGTTATAATTAAAAAAAATCAAATTTATAGTTAGTTTATTATTAATGTAAATAATCAAATATCTCATATTAACTAATTATTTAAGTGGTTCTACTATGACTTGTTTTTTTTTTGACAAATGATAAAACATGGATTTGACCCATTTTCATCCATGGTTTATAGGTGTTCTTATAGTAATTATTATATTATAGAGTCTATTTACTATATTTATAAGATCAGAAGTAATTTGGAGATAAGTGATGATTTTGGAGCACTTTGGAGATATTTGGAGTAAGCACCCAAGATGACCATCGAGCTCGACCATCGGTCGATATTGGAGAGGAATAATCGATCGATGTTCATATCGATCGACAGCGAAGCGCGCAGAAAGCCCGTTTGGTCACAGTCGACTTGAAGCCCAAGTTTTTACCAATTTACAATATTGCCCTTGACGAGTTTTAACCTAATTATATAAGCTTTGCCACCATGTTAGAGGCAAAATGTGTTGTTCTAGTTTTATTATTTTTACAGCAAGGTTTTCTAGGATTTTGATAGATTGGAGAGAAGATCCAAAGTTATAATTTGTGACTGGAAGTCCATTAATATCTATTTTCTATTTTAATGAAGTTTTCTTACCTAACTGCTGTTATGAATTGCTTAGCCATGTCGGAGTACTTCCATTGTTAGATTTTAGGGTTTAAATAGGTTAGGAGGGATTAGCCCCAACTATAGATTGCAGAGTTGTTGTAATTGTTGTGGGAACCGAAATTCGCACTGTCGATTTCCGTTTAAATTAGGAAACTAGGAAAACCCTAATTTTCCAGAGGTCCCGGAGATTTGTTAATACCACACGCTAAGCAATCAGAACACGAGATATCAACAACAAAGTACAAAAATCGTAAAAAGAGAGCAAAATAGATCTTATTCCGAATCCGTGTTTGAGCGTTACAACAAGGTATAAGCCTGAGCTGAGAGCTGTCGGCGAGATTCCTAGTTCTAGTGACCCTAAGACAGCTAAACCTAATTGAGTCGCAGCTCGAAATAACATAAACGGAAATATGCCTAAATCGCTCTAAGTGCTAAGTTTGCTTCGAAAAAAGTCTCTCCTTTCATGCCTCTCGCCTAGGACTCCTTATATACTGGCTCTTAGGTCGGTTTACGCTTTTCCTCTTCTGCCCTTAAGCCGTCATAGTATAAAAATGGAGATATTCCATTTTTTCCGATCTTCGTAATTATCTTCAAAATTTCGTATTTATCCGCGGAAACTTGACATTTATCTTTCCTTGCGAACCAAGCGTAAACCGTCATGCGGCTTACGGGCTGTTGGTTAAGAAATCGTAAGTTGGGTCTCGAGTCATGTCTTAGGTCCCTTTGGGCCGTCTTCTGACTCGAAGCGTTTATTACGGCCAAGCGGGACGTGCGCTCGGTCGCTTCGTAGCGACTGTGCGACCTTTTTCGGGATCTTCTCCAATTTTTCGTGAATGTGTTTTCTCCGCAAGATTCTTCGTAAAAATAAATCTTTTTCGTAGATTTGTTTTTCGTAAAAACGTTCATGCCGATTTTTACGGACTTTCAGACATTGATTCCGTCGTGACCGATTTTGACCCCAACAATTGTCATTAGGATTGTTCATTAATGCACGTCTCTAGATTAGCTACCTAGAACCTGCACTAGGATTGATAGATAAAAGCGAGAGCTTCATTCTCACTCTGAAAACATTCTACCTGAGCTAAGTTTCTTGCTATGAGTAAGGCGAGAGCTGATCTAGTGAGCTTAGTAAGCATTCAATCAACCCGCGCATAAAGCTTGACTAGAAGCGCGTCGATCGATATCATTATTGAATAATCGATCAATGGAGCGAAATGTGCATCGATCGATATCCCTATAGGATCATCGATCGACACTTTCGATTGATCGACATACGATAGTTGAGATCATTAGATCTAGTTAATAGACAAGTCCAAACATTGCGAACGCTGATGGACCTGTTAACTAAGTAGTTGAGTTTTACATTATCATGCATGCAACTCAGTAGGCATCTGTAGGATTATAATGTCAAGTTTTCTGAATAAAAATCCGAAGTCTAACTATTTCCTTTTTAAGAACCAAAACCTCAATCAATCTATTGACCAAGTGCATTTTACATTTAAATCTCAGAAACCATCTAGCTTAACAAATCATATTATATTTCTTAGGTTCCCTAGCTCCATGTGAATTCGATCCCTAAGTATTACAACTCGACCTCTTACTTGAGAGAGTATAAATCAATCCTTACGGTAATTTGAGTGGTATCAACAAACTATTATGACTTGTTAATAGTAGATAAAAATATGCCCCTAAATTAATAGATTAGATATACGAATTTGAAATAATTAAAAATACATGTAATTTCTAACTTTTTCTGTATTTCAAAAAAGAAACTTTGCAAAATTTATATTCGTAAGTTTGGCACTTACGAAATTATGTGATTGAAGTTTATATATGATCGAAGTTTATTTAATGACGTAGTGTGTTCATAATGGCATGTATCTCTAAATATAACAAATATTCAATCAAGTTAGAGCAAATTAACATATTGCACAAAAATAAGGTTTAAAAAGATGTTGTATCTAATCTATCTACTCAAGAACAGAGGAACCAAACTCATACATGTTTTTGTGTGATGATATTATGTCGATGAGAAACTTATAAATCAACTTAGAGAAAAGTATCATCTTTACTAAAAGGTCCAATGAAAGTTATTGTATTGCTAATATAATTGTATATATATACAGTCGGTCTACATTAATAGATTAGATAGAACATGATTCGTTTGTTATACTTATAATAGAGTACATCCAGAATTAAATTAAATCGTGTCATTGGTCTACTTTTAATAGAATATATGTTGGTTTAATGGAAATTGTCCGGTTTTATTTGTAATAGCAATATCTTATATAATAATTAGATCGTAACAAACTTGAAACAGTCCAAAACTTAAGCAATTTTCTAATAAACTTGAAACAGTCACTTAAATGACAACATTAATGGTAATTTAAGATTCTGTATAGATATAAAATCTTAAACTAGAGCAAAACGACTTTCTCTCACCTAGACAATCGATCTCTTTGTTATACATGGCAAAGGTTTAAAACATGTACAAAACACAAACATGGTAACTTTTGAATATTCCGAAATATTCAAAATTTAAATATACTAGGGGTGTTTCCGGCGCTACGCGCCGGTTTTTCAACGTTATATTTTTTTTATGTAACAGTTTAAATATATATATAATTTGACTGTTAATATGTATTTATTGTGATTTTATAAATTTAAAATTATTTTCTTGGCATATTAAAGAAAAAATATTTTCTAAAAATATATTAATTTTGCTTTATTCCATATCAACTGACTTTAGCATTATTGGCTGAATAGGTTATTTAAATAAATTAGTGGATAATATATTGTATTTTAAATAAAAGTATTTTGTAGCATTCTGTACTTTTCAATGCTTCTAAA
This sequence comes from Brassica oleracea var. oleracea, assembly GCF_000695525.1. Classification (NCBI taxonomy): domain Eukaryota; kingdom Viridiplantae; phylum Streptophyta; class Magnoliopsida; order Brassicales; family Brassicaceae; genus Brassica; species Brassica oleracea. Next base: position 7,614,987 of record NC_027748.1, read on the forward strand.
ATGTTTAATAATAATTGGGTATAATGTTTATACAATTTTAGAAGATATATATATAAATATATATAGATTTATTTATATATGGGTAATAGATAGTCACATCGCTTGTAACTCATAAATGTCTTTTGAAATATTAAAAGTGGATTTGTTTTGTTAATTTGAATCTCTAGTGATGTAGAAACAAAAATGAATATTATTGAACAAATTATAATGACATACATAATTGATATAATATACTATACATTTCCTCACGGGGTCAAAGTCATTGAGTATATCATTCTATCGTTAATCATTTATCCCCTCACATTCACCCCTCTTCTCAAATACGTTTTCGCTGTATGCAACGCTAATGACAACATATGATTAAATTTTCACGTGTTCTTATATATATCTCACTCATATTATCTAAATGGTCTCTTGTTTGGTGAATTAGGTGGAGCATTTTCTTTCTATTCTTTGCTCTGTAGACACGCAGAAGTGAACACTATCCCAAACCAACACCGTACAGTGAAGAGCTAATAACGTACTACATTTTGAGCATACTTTTGCAACACAGACCATGCGATGGTTAGAAAAAAGTTCCTCTAGCAAAAAAAATCATTCTTACTCGTTCTTGTCAGTACGTGCATGGTCCACGGCTATGGAATCCCTGCTCCTTCCATCACTGGCACAATCACTTGCCCCTTCTTACACTCTACAGAGACTATTTTCATTGCTTTTTGGATCTCATAGTTCTGTCCACTACGTTAAAGTTCTCTTTTAAACAGTGAGTGTTGGCGCATTATGACTTAACTCGTACAAAATGTTGTTCATGTCCTCAAAATGTGACCAGCTCTTCTTGCTTCTTTCATCATCCTCGAACTTCTTCGAAGAAAAAAAACATAATAGAACAATCTGTCACATACATCTACATATATAGGGAAGCTTTAAAGGTTTTCACCGTCTTTTGTATGCTTTGTGATTTCTCATATCTTGTTATTGAGACTTTTGTTATCACCTGCAGATAGAGTAACATTTATGCTTTACACATATTTCAAAATGCTATACAATCAATCATACAGAAAAAGAAGCTTTACATACTGTGGAGGCTGTTGGAAGTGTTTTATTGTACCATTGCTTCCTAGATTAAAACTCTATTCAGCAATATTGGATGATCAGTGAGAACTCAAGCATGCACCTTTCTTCTGTGAACCACATTCTGAAGAAACGACATAGCTACAAAAAAGGTGGTTATGGTTGATGACAATGACTTATTCACCATATTTAAATTGTTTGGCCCAAGCAGTGTAAACTGCATATATAAAGAAGCTTCTCCTAACAAACCATGGAGTTTTAGAACTGTATTAAGTGTAAAACCATAATGATTTCCAGACTGAGAATAGAAGTTCAATAAAAAGAGTTTTACATTTAGGAAAATTATGCTACGTATAATATCCTCCCAAGATTAATTTGGAGCATATACTGATTGGTGAGCACCTGAAGTCCAAAATACAAACTGTTCAAGCTACGATTTAGCTTTACTCAAAAACAATTGATGAATCAAATATATACAAATTGCAGATATAGAACTTCAATTGGTTTCACATGTTGCACAGTACCATTGGATCTAACAATTAGAGATCTACAACATAATCTGGATAATCTTTTTGAGAAGACACGTAAGAATACGCAAGAGCCGGGACTTTGTTGCTTTTCAGAACAAAAGACCCGACTTGGATTCACCCATGGATGAAACAATATTATTGATTCAATCTAACGCATCTCTGGTAAGATTTCCACGAACTCAGAAATTCGATTTCATCCTCCCGTTCACCCCGTATCCTTCAATGAAACCACATAGTAAGTTACTTCGGACTGAAACCGAACAGAACCAGAGAGAAAGACATAATCAATACCTGCAGATCTTCCAACCATGGCTTCAAAACAAAAATCACCGAGCCAAAGTCCTTCCCAATCATGGAAGCCGAAGATGTCTCCAAATAGGATTGTGGAAAGGATTTTTATACATTCGCGGAGACTGGAGAGAAATCATCAATAAATGAGAGGATTAGTGGTAAAAATCTGAAACGTTCGGAGACGGTGTGATCTGAAGAGGCATGGCCATCTCCATCATCGAGAAGGAATAACATGATGACGTGGCACTATAGTTTATTTTTATTGGCTGATTTTTTAATCTGCCTCTCCATATATTAGCCTTTTAGTATTCTCCATATATTAGCCTTTTAGTATTGTTAAAAACAATATGATGACTTTTGAATATTCCGAAATATTCAAAATTTAATATAAGTACAGAAACAAACATGGTGTGTTAACATTCCCAATTATTCATATTTTTATTGCCCACTCATATACATCTAGTTAATTATTGTTATCATATAGCTCTAGTTAATTATCGGTAGCTAGTTCATTCGATATTGTAATATAATATTGGAAGTGTATTTCTTATAGTAGTACGCATGTCGAAACACAACACTACACGGAATTAATATAAATACAACATTAGTTACATACATTGATGTTTTTCATTATACATATGAAGACTTTCAACACAACGAAGTTACTAACTAAATACAACCTTTTCTATCACGTACACTTTAAGATATTAATTAATTATTGTAAGGTAAAACCGGAACAGAAAAATATGGATCGACCACAACCATAGTGCTACTCCCAACACAAGCATCACAAGAAAACTCATTGTAAAACGCTCGTGCCTTCCTTAATATATAGCTTATGGAACATTTCATGTACCAAAACAAGCTTATTTGAGCAACTTCACGTCTCAAATCTCCGTTTTCTGTTGCAATTACCGACTTACCGTCTTTGCGGTTGAGGTTGTACAGCTCCCCGTGTTCTTGTTGGCTCGTCTCCTCTTCTTTAACTGGCTGGTCTTCCATAAACAATAGTGCATTAGCTAGAGGGTCTGATTTTTTAAGGTCATTATAATAGATTTCCGTACGCGTTTTTCCAGGAAAAGCATTGTTGAACATGTTTTCGCTTATGGATTTTGATGGCCGGGGCTTGTTTTCGTTGCGTTTACGAGGTTTCCGGGTCGAAATTGAGATTTTGGAGCGGTGGACTTGAGCGAGGATGATGAATTTAGTAGCCATGAGACTGTTGAGTGTGCTTGCTATATGGTATGAAGTGATTGGTGTTGAATCGCTCTTTTCGGTCCTTCTTAAGATATTTATATGCACACATCTATACATACACATCATTCATGTATGTTATGTATATGTGTTAAACGTTTGGTATGATGTAAATATTTTTTTTTCTAAACATTAAACCAAAAAGCTTCATTTGTCGATGGGTATATCATAAAAGGATGGAATCATGCATGCATGGTTACTAAAAAATTGATTGGTTTGGGTCTAAGCGTACAATCTTACAATACTAAAAGGAGGATATGAACTCAATTGAACCTATCTACGTAGGCATGAAAAATCAACTAATGAGAAACCTTCTTTTTGCCACGTTACTTGCTTTGTCAACTAAAAATCAAATTAGGCTTTCGTGGTTCCAAAAAATTAACTCTGGCCCAAATCTGCTTACAATACTAAAAGGAGGATATGAGCTCCATTGAGCCTATCCACGTAAGCATGAAACATCAACCAATGAGAAACCTTCTTTTTGCCACGTTACTTGCTTTGTCAACTAAAAATCAAATTAGGCTTTCGTGGTTCCAAAAAATTAACTCTGGCCCAAATTTGCTTTATCACTAGAAATCCACCATTCGTCCAATCGTCTTATTCGCCTCTCCACCTTCTTTTTTATTTATTTATCAAATTTAGTTTTTCCACATTCTCTGAACCTCCTTTGGAACGCCACCTTTCCACATTGATGAATCTTAAAGCCCCATTATTATCTGAAACAATAAATGTTTATTCAACTCTTGCCCTTTCCTAAAACTTATAGCTACATATACCTCTTTTCTAAATCTCCGCGCTTCGACTAATACTCCACAACAAAATCATCAGGGAGTGGAAATCAGTCGCGACTGTTCCTGCCGATTTACAATCTCAGGTTGGATAGTTTTCATATACTCTGCCTTGGAAACTTAAGAAAATGGTCTTTTCTTTCGGAGAAGAATCAAACGTTTCTTTTTAGGGGTAGTACCACGAGATTGGAGACTCAGTTTAATTTTACGGCTTCAAATGGCGTCTGAGGTCCGGTGAACCTTATTCAGTAATGATCTTCTTGCTAAGACAATATCCATATTATAATTTTGTTTGATTTTGGGTTATCTCTGTTCCTCAAGCCTGCTATTTTATTTATGCTGAAATATTGGTTTTCCTGAGATATATATTGTTGTCAGAAGGAGAAAACTTCACGGATGCGGTTGGGAGTCCATTCTCCGTTCCGGCTGAAATTTTGACCAAGGACTACGATCCAGAATCACTTATTTGGAGTGATGATTTAAATGCTACTCTGGCTCCAGCTTCGGTTTGGGATGTAAGATTGTTACTTTCACAAACTTTTATATGCTTTATGATGGTTTTCTCATGTCTGTTATCAATCTAAATAGAAACATAAGAAGAAATCTTTGTTTGAAAAGCTTAATATCTGATAAGAAAGATGCTCGAGAGAGACCCAAACGAAGTTTTAATGCTCAAAAAGTCTTGCGTAAGTAGGATTATGAACTCCATAGTTTAAGAAGATATGTAACTTAATCTTGGTTTATTTAGTTTTTTTTCAGGCCTTCCATTGATAAGGGACACACCGTCATGAGTCGCTTAAAGAAGTTTTCAGCATAACCGTCTATGATGAACCAAAGTAACGCAAACCAAATTATCATAACTGGAACTGTGTGAAGGTTTTTTTGGATTAGGTTTTGATATTGGAGTTTTAATTAGTGTTTTTGTGAAAAACAAGTGTTTGATCTAAAATTTATTTATTTTTTATTTCAGGATCGAATATGTTATGATATTGAAATTTTCACTGTTTATTCTATAAATTAGACATATTTTTGATCTCACGGAAATGAAGCCAAATGAGTTTGTTTAATATGGGTTGGCATGTTTGGAGAGTGGGGCAGTAGAATTAGATGAATGTGGGAATGCAGAGCTATGGGTTGAGGATTATGGTAAGTTCACACAATATTTGTCCAGTCTCATATTTTCTTAACTATTGTTTTTATCTATTATAATGTGCTATGGTGTTTGTTTTATAGTTTGCAGGAGGTGAAGACACCGTTGGTTGGGTTCTTGGATGTCTTGGAGAGTTTAACAAAGAAGAAACATCACCAATTACTCATGTTGACATTATCACTCTCTATCAAGGAGTTTTGATTGGCTAAGTGAATCGTTCTTCTCTCTTTTGTCATCATGACCAGTCTTCTAACAAATTGCCTTTAAAGGTTGTTTTTTCTTCTTCTTCTCTTCGGAAAATAGTGATATATTGATTTAAAAGCTATCCTCTGTTGTGTAACCCACACTTTGCTAAAGTGCAAAACAACTGCATCTTTGTAAACTCTCTCTATTGAGCCAGTGATCGAACATTCCTTGCTAACAAAGGAACATAATGAGGTTTTGGAGTACCCACAAGTTATCAACGTCATGAATGTGCTATATATATTTTATTTACAAATATGAACATAGGGCAATTTGATTTTTCCGGAATGTTATCTTTTTAGCTGTTACGATAAGATGAAGCAAATATTTGATCCCCAACATATCAATGAGATGTTTAAGAATCACACTACAAGAAAACATATTTTTTACAAGGGCAGTATTCGTTGTAAGTTCGTCGTAAACGGGGTGTTACGACGAATTAACCTCAAAATATGTTTCGTTGTTAAACGACCGTCTTAACGGAGGTTTCGTCGTAAACGACTCGTTACGTTTACAACGAAATATATTCCTCGTAAAGTGCAGTGAAAGTATTCGTCATAAACGACACGTAAGATTTTGTGGTAAAGCCCACGTAATGATTTCGATGTAAAGCACACGTAAACATTTTCGTTGTAAAGAACACGTAAACATTTCGACGTAAAACCCTCGAAAATCTTTCGATGTTAATCACTCGTAAACATTCGATGTAAACTCCATGTAATGTTTACGAGGAGTTTACATCGATTCTTATTATATTATTATTAGTATATAATAAATTTGAATTTATATTTAATATTCGAAATTTAAAATATTTTAAATTTTTAAACGAAATATGAAAATGAAAAACATATTTTAAAAAAGCATTTAAAAGTCATACAATGTTTAAATTCATAATGCAAACAGAAATATAAACAATGATTTTACAAGGAATGTTTTACATGGATTATACAAAGAATGTTTTACATGGATATAACAACGTTTTACATGAACTTACAACCACTTTACAACGAAATTAGTTAAGCTAAAGCACATAGAATACACGTTTTCACCTAAATATAATGGTAACATGTTTCGTTGTAATGTCGATGTAACGGTTACGACGAATTTATCTTTCCACGTACTTTTGTCGTAAACTAACATTGACTTTACGACGCAACCGTTTCGTCGTAAAGTTACATCGAGTTTACGACGAATTTTGGACTTCTCGTAATTTCGTTGTAAACGCCATGTAAATTTACGAGGAAATAATTTCCTCGTAAATCTTTGTTGTTATAGAAACGTTTTCTTGTAGTGTCAGCTTATATAGTTATGAGTTAACCATTGGAGACTATATATTTTGAGATAGCCATGGTATAAAATAAAATACATTCACACTTTGAATAGTTATGTCTTTAATTTTGTGTGATTTCATAGCCAACTTTTGTTTTTCTCTGTAATTTATTGGCCAACTTTTATCTTAAATTTGTTCTAAATTTTAAAAAAATCGTATTTGAAAATAAAAAATAATTCCACATAAAAATTAAATTAAAATCATACAAATGTATGGCTTGTGGTGTGTACCACTGAAGCAAATCAATCATATAGTATTAAATTAAAAATATGTTTATGGTTTTTGATTACGCTCAGAAAACGTTCATATTAAAACCTCCTACAGATTTTACCCTTTTTAATTAAAAATCCTCAATTACGAAATAATAAATACTAAAAAATAAATATTAAAAATAAAATATAGTTTCAAAAATTTAAATATTTATTAAACCATTGTGTTATTCGTCATCAAAATTTACATATTTAAGTATTCAAAAATGATTACACATACAGTGTGTGTATGTATATGAAATGAAGGTTAAACTTGATTACCAAAAGATTAATAGAAAATTTAAATATGTTTACATCTAAAATATATATTAGTATATAAATTAATGATATTTTAAACACAAAAAGTATTATCTTTCAAAACAATTCATTTTAGTTTATCAAATACTATATCAACAAATAAATGATAATCAATCTTCATATTTAAGTTTCGCAATCTTTCGTTGAATATTACCTAACAATTAAGAGGCAGAAACCTATAAAGAATATTAAAGTCCATAAATCTTGAATTTTAAGATAAAAATTCGATAGTACGATAATTACTTATATATAATTCGATAATTATTAGAGATTCTCGGACTACTCTCGCTCTAGTTCTAATAAAACATCATCTAAACTTTTTACAATTTTAATTTTTACTTTGGTTTGATTCATTTTTTATTTTGCTCATCTATTTAATTTTAAACACATGACGTACATTTTAGAGTTAACACTTCTACATAAAACGTGGAGTGAATCTTTGTTTCTTTATTTTCGACTCAAGAGTTAAGTCGAGTGGTTTTCAGACTAAAGATTCAGTCTGCACGCCCGTACTGTACGGAATGGGTTTGATGTATGAATTTACATTTCTACATGCTATATTACGCATATATGTTTACAGTATATAATGAATCATGCATACATATGTGCATATTCTATTTAGACGGCAGATCATGTGCTGGATCTCAGTCGGTGAAAGTGAATTATTTATCTATAATAAATATATAATAATTCTATTCACACGTTATGACAGAAGAAGAACCTAGAATCTATGGAACTTCGATACGGATATAGAAAGTATGGTCCATACCCACGTGCAAATTGTTTGGTATCTGTATGTTTCCTTGGTTCCTTTCATTAAAAAGCCGGTGAGCTTACGCATTTGCATGTTTCACATATCCCAGCGTTTTGGGTAATCGTCTCTCTCAAATCACCGAAACTCAGTTAACCTTTCAGTCGTTAAGTGTGTACAAACTACGTATCATCCACCCATTGCGAGAATCCATCCGATAATACCTGGCCTTAGGTGAAGAAACATATATTAACATTCCATAGGGGATGATTAACTCCAAGGCCCAATCCGTGGCCAAAGGAAGAGAGAGAGTCGGCTCTTGGCCGACTTTAGTCTTAGGATGTTTTCCATTTTTCTGTTTTTAGATCTTTTCCTATTTCATGTTGTATTAGGTTTTGGATAATTTCTTTTTTCTTATACTTTGTAATCCCTATATAAGGAACCTCTATTGTTCATTAATAATACACAGACAAATTCTCCATTCTTTTACAACACGTTATCAGCACGATCGTCTCTAGATCCCTGAGAAAAAATCGAAACCTCTCAACCCTAAAAGCCAAAACCGGCGACCACACCCAAAACCCTAATCTCGTTCTTAGTTCATCCAAGAACTCAGAAGATCCCTCTTGAATCCTAGATGTTCTCAGATCACGTTCTCAGCTCAGAAGAACCGTCCAGCTCGCGATCAACACCCGAAGACGCGATCGCACCCGAGACGACCCGATCTCCGCGCAGCTCGCAGCCGAGACGCCTCCAGCCCGCGATCGTCCCATCCGCGACCCAATTGCATCCGTTCGTTCTCTCTCTCTCTCTAAAGGTGGTCCGGTTCTAAACCCCTACAAACAAAGGTATAGCTTAATCTGAGAACCTAGATTGATCAGAAACCCTAATCCATAATTATGGAAACTTTGATCTTGATCAAAACCCAAAAACCTACAAGATTAAAATCGGCAATCTTCTAACTAGAAATATAGAAATCGATTCCTTAGAACTTAAATTGATTGTTCCTGATTTGATTTTGAGAAACCCTAATTTAGGAATCGAAACACTAAACCCTAAAGGACTGAATTCGATTTCAATTGATTGAATTGTTTGTTGATTTGAGGTTTTAGGATTGTTAGATTGATTGAAGTAATCTGATCTAGAACTTGAATCCTAAAGGCCTTGAAACCTTTAATTAAAACCGGCAGCCTTAGTTTTTAAAGATGAAACCCTAAATTCATAAATCAAATTGCTAAGGTTGTTTGCATTACATATGAATTTGAATTGAATTGCATTCACATTGATTAATGAAATCGACCAACATATAGAAACATACGAATTCGAATCTGATTGTATTGAAATAAATATGGCCGTGTGGCCTTAATCTCCCTGGTACATATAGAATCAAATATTAGGATTGTTCGCACCATGGTCAATTAGTTTTACACGTCCGATCCTATTGCTTGTCTACCTAGCCGTGTGGCTTGTTTGATTCGCACCATGGTCGATTAGATTGATTGTTTTCTCATAGATGCGTAAGACAAGTTTGTGGCC
>NC_027748.1:7626504-7626848 GCF_000695525.1 Brassica oleracea var. oleracea
CATTATAAAGTATCTTGAGCCAACAACCGGTGATTTGTTTAAGGCCAGATACGCAGACTCACAGTTTGATGAGTCCACATATCCGACCTTAGGGGGAGATAACGGCCGGTTGAACAAAGAAATCGAATGGTCTCGACCATCAATATCTTGGCAAGATCCTCGAACTAAAAAATGTGATATGGAAGTCCAAAACATTGATGGACCGGCTGAGCCGACCCAGACGGTCGAGCCAAGTGAGCCGGCCACGCCAAATGATCCGACCGTTCCAAATGATGGGGTTCGGGACGCCGAACTTCATGGGACACAAGGGCCGGACAATCAAGAGATCTCTATAAACCATATAA
>NC_027748.1:7626966-7627470 GCF_000695525.1 Brassica oleracea var. oleracea
AATGCAAAGATCAGATTGGATGAAATGGAAAGAAGCTATAAACGTGGAGTTAGAATCATTAAAGAAAAGAGGCGTCTTTGGCCCTATAACCGTGACACCTAGAGATGTCAAACCAGTGAGATACAAATGGGTCTTTGTTAGAAAGAGAAATGAGAAGGTAGAAGTAGTGAGATACAAAGCACGGCTTGTAGCACAAGGATTCTCACAGAGAGCAGGAATAGATTATGAGGAAACTTATTCCCCTGTGGTGAACGCAACTACATTACAATACTTGATCAGTCTGGCCGTGAAAGAGAAGCTTGATCTGCGTCTAATGGATGTAGTAACTGCGTATCTGTACGGTCCACTGGATAATGAAATTCATATGAGAGTTCCAGAGGGTATTGAGCTCAAAGATAAGAAAGGTTCTCGAGAACAGCATTGCATTAAGCTGAATAAAGCCTTGTACGGTTTGAAACAATCAGGTCGAATGTGGTACAACAGATTATCAGGGGTTATAAGAAC
>NC_027748.1:7627509-7627658 GCF_000695525.1 Brassica oleracea var. oleracea
TTATGTCTGTCTATGTGGACGACCTGAATGTGATTGGAACCCCTGGAGAGATTTCCCAAACGGTCGAATGTCTAAAGAAAGAATTCGAAATGAAAGAATTGGGAAAAACTAAGTTCTGTTTGGGACTGCAATTTGAGTATGTGGATAAT
>NC_027748.1:7627966-7632436 GCF_000695525.1 Brassica oleracea var. oleracea
CTCGGATTGCTCTATACCGATCGGCCAAGTGAGAACATGGCCGGATATGCAGATGCTGGGTACTTATCTGACCCACACAATGCTAAATCTCAGACAGGTTACGTGTTTATACACAGTGGGGCTGCAGTAAGTTGGCGGTCCACAAAACAAACCTTAGGGGCCAAAACCTTAGTGGCAACATCAATTAATCATGCCGAGAACATAGCCATGTATGAAGCAAGCCGAGAGCTTGTGTGGTTGAGGAACATGACCGGCCATATACTTAAGGAAAGTGGCCTGGCTGTGGGAAAAGAAAAGGAAGAACCAACGATCATCTATGAGGACAATGCAGCTTGTATAGCTCAGCTCAAAGATGGATACGTTAAGGGAGATAGAAGAAACACATCTTGCCTAAATTCTTCTTCACCCACGACCTGCAGAAGACTAAAGAAGTTGAAGTGGTTCAGGTTTGGTCCAGTGACAATTCGGCCGATCTGTTCACTAAGTCTCTGCCGACCTCAACGTTCAGGAAGCTGGTTCATCAGATAGGAATGCGCCAGTTGAAGGATCTTCAATGATGCCTTCATCAGAGGGAGTGTCATGTGTTGTACTCTCTTTCCTGTCTACTGTTTCCATTTTTTCCTACCTTGGATTTTTGGTTTTCCTAGAGAGGTTTTAACGAGGCAACGTCGTGCATGATACAAACCCATATGGTTATGGCATCCAAGGGGGAGTGTTATAAATCATTATGTGGATGGCCCATAACCAATGACCAAGACAAGGCCCAATCCGTGGCCAAAGGAGGAGAGAGAGAGGCGGTCGTCCGGAGGAGAGAGAGTCGGCTCTTGGCCGACTTTAGTCTTAGGACGTTTTCCATTTTTCTGTTTTAGATCTTTTCCTATTTCATGTTGTATTAGGTTTTGGATAATTTTATTTGTCCTATACTTTGTAATCCCTATATAAGGAACCTCTATTGTTCATTAATAATACACAGACAAATTCCCCATTCTTTTACAACATGAGAATATTTCACAAGCACTTTAAACCTTCAAAGAGACACTTTTATCAAAAGAAATCTCTAACCTGGTTTACTTGTACATCAAGTCAAAACGGTAACCGATACTGTTCAAAATCGATGACCTGTTGTTTTCTTTTTTTTTTTGAATTTTTTTAAAATTTTTTTTAATAATAAAATAAATATTAAAATAAAGAAAATATAAAAATTCAAAAAAAAAATTCAAAAAAATTCATAAAAATCACTAAAAATTCACAAAAAAATCAAAATATTCACCAATTTTTTTTAAAATTATTTTATTAATAAAAAAATATAAAAATATAAACAAAATCATAAAAAAATCAAAACAAATCATAAAAAGTCAATAAAATTCACAAAATTCAAAAAATTCACAAAAAGTATTTTAAATTATTTTATTGATAAAATAGATATAAAAATAATAATAAAATTTTACAAAAATAAAAGATTCACAACAATATTTATATTATATTATTAATAAAATAAGTATAAAATAAATAAAATATAAAAATCCATAAAAATACTAAACAAATCATAAAATCACTAAAAATTCACAAAAAATCAAAATAGTTAGCCAAAATAAAATAATTTTATTAATAAATAAATATAAAAATGCAGAAAATATAAAAAAATCGTAAAAAAATAAAACAAATCATAAAAAGTCAATAAATTCAGAAAAAATCAAAAAATTCACAAAGAATATTTTAAATTATTTTATTAATAAAATAAATATTAAAATACAAAAAATGTAAAAAAATCATAAAAAGTTACAACAAATCATTCACGAGAATCATTTGAAGATAATGAATTTTTCTATTCTGGATTAGAGTAATCATAACCCAGAGACTGACTGCTATTTTGGATTGTTTTTTAATTTGTTATGTTCTATGTGTGAGTTGGTTGGATTTGGAAAAGCTCAGGATTGTTAAAGGAAAAAATGTATACTAATGATAGCTTGAGGGTAGCCAGTTTATAGCATTCAATGCACGTTATTCCTTAGTCGCTTTTATAAAACCACATATAATTTTATTCTTGATTTTTGTGAATTGTTGTGATTTTTATTTCGATTTTTTAATGATTTCTTTTATATTTTCTGTATTTTATACTTAAATATTGTTGTGAATCTTTTATTTTTGTAAATTTTTGGGTGATTATTTTTATATTTATTTTATTAATAAAATAATTTAAAATATATTTTGTGAATTTTTTGAGTTTTTGTGAATTTTATTTACTTTTTATGATATGTTTTGATTTTTGTATTTATTTTATTTTTGTATTTATTTTATTAATAAATATTTTTTTAAAAAAAATTGGTGATATTTGTTTTTTTTGTGAATTTTTAGTAATTTTAATGGTGGGGAAATTACCTGTTTACCACTTTCATGCTATCACTTTTCATTTTTACCACCATTAAAAGAACGTTTTCAATAATATCTTATTCTTTAAGTGGCAAAAGACTCATATATCCTTGTTCTTTATATATATAATAAATAAATATTTAAATAAATAAAAATAAAAAATGATACAAATAATTTTTTAATTTTTTTTTTCTAATTATACTATTTCGAAATTCAAACCCTAAACCCTAAAACTCAACTCTAAACCCAAAACCATCAATCCTAAATCTTTTTTTTTAAATACGAACCTTAAACCTTAAACCATCAATATTAAACCTTTTTTTTTTGAAATACGAACCCTAAACCCGGAAACTTCAACTGTAAACCATAAACCCTGAAACATTAACTCTAAACCCTAAACCCTAAACCTTCAACTCTAACCCTAAAACATCAACTCTAAACACTAAACCCTAAACTTCAACTCTAAACCCTTAACCATCAACACTAAACCCTAAACTAACAACACTAAACCCAAAAGCCTAAAAAGTAAACTCTAAACCCTAAAAAATTAACCCTAAACCCTGTAATCCTAAACCCTGTAATCCTAAACCCTAAAACCCTAGAGTTGATGTGTTAGAGTTTAGATTTGAAGGTTTAGGGTTTTAGGGTTTAGGGTTTACGTTTACGGTTTAGAGTTGATGTTTTAGGGTTTAGATTTGAAGGTTTAGGGTTTTAGGGTTTAGGGCTCAAATTTCAGAAAATATAGGGTTTAGGGTTTACGTTTAGGGTTTAGAGTTGATTTTTTATGGGTTTAGATTTGAAGGTTTAGGGTTTAAGGCTTAGAATTGATGTTTCGGGGTTTAGGGTTTAGAGTTGATGTTTCATGGTTTAGGGTTTAGAGTTGATGATTTAGGGTTTAAAGTTGATGTTTTAAGTTTAGATTTAAGGTTTAGGGTTTACGTTTAGGGTTTAGAGTTGATGTTTTAAGTTTAGATTAGCTAACTATACTTTTTTTTATCAAAGTTAATCAAAAGGTTATAAATGTCTTTTACCCTTCATTAAAGATGAGGGTAAAAGTGGTTAGTGTAAACATGAAAAGTGGTACTTTGAAAAAGGTATTTTTGTAGATTTCCATTTAATGATTTGTTTTGAATTTTTATATTTTAATATTTATTTTATTAATAAAATAATTTTAAAAAAATTCAAAAAAGAAAAAGAAAAACGACACGTCATCGATTTTGAACAGTACCGGTTACTGTTTTGATTTGATGAACAAGTAAGCCAGGTTGGAGTTTTTTTTGATAAAAGTGTCAATTTGAAGGTTTAAACTGCTTGGAAAATACTCTCAGGGTTTAAACTGCTTGAAAAATACTCTAAGGGTTTAAACTACTTGGGAAATACTCTGAGGGTTTAAACTGCTTGGCTGCCAACTTGAATATTTTTTATGCGATTTTCTCCTCTTTTATGTACACCAAAAATAATAAATTTTCACCTCCACAAAAGATAATCAATACTAATAAAATGGAGCTTTCGAGGCTCCATAAGGCGTCCACATCAGCGGAAAAAACTTATTCTAAAAGATGACACGTGGCATTAACAAAAAATAAAAATAAAAATACATATAAATAAAAATAAATAATAACTAAATACATAATATAATAAATAGAAATGTTACGTTAATAAAAAAGAGCTTTTGAGGCTCCATAGGACGTCCACATCAGCGGAAAAACTTATTCTAAAAGATGACACGTGGCATTAACAAAAAATAAAAATAAAAGTACATATAAAGAAAAATAAATAATAAGTAAAAATATAAAAAAGAAATAAAAATGTTACATTAAACAATAATAAGTAAATATACAATATAAAGAAAATAAATAAAAAGTAAATATACAATATAAGAAATAGAAATATTACATTAAACATCTATCATAATTTATAATCTGATATAAAAGCAAGAAAATTAGAAAACGTAAATGTATAATTAAAAAATAAAAAAGCTAAATTAAACATCTATCTGAAAAATGTATCTACTTTTGTGGCTTCATAGGGCGTCCACATCAGCGGAAAAAACTTATTCTAAAAGATGACACGTGGCATTAACAAAAAATAAAAATAAAA
>NC_027748.1:7633651-7638666 GCF_000695525.1 Brassica oleracea var. oleracea
AATAATAAGTAAATATACAATATAAAGAAAATAAATAAAAAGTAAATATACAATATAAGAAATAGAAATATTATGTTAAACATCTATTATAATTTATAATCTGATATAAAAGCAAGAAAATTAGAAAACGTAAATATATAATTAAAAAATAAAAAAACTAAATTAAACATCTATCTGAAAATAGTATCTATACTAATAAAATGAAGCACTATACTAATAAAATAGAGCTTTTGAGGCTCCATAGGGCATCCACATCAAGAGAAAAAATTTGTTCCAAAAGATGACACACGACATTAACAAAAAATGAAAAATAAATATACATATAAATAAAAATAAATAATAAGTAAATATATAATATAAGAAATAGAAACGTTACACTAAAAAATAATAAGTAAATATACAATATAAAGAAAATAAATAAAAAGTAAATATACAATATAAGAAATAGAAATATTATGTTAAACTATAATTTATCATCCCATATAAAAGTAAGAAAATTAGATTAAGTAAATATATAATTAAAAAATAAAAAAAAACTAAATTAAACATCTATCTGAAAAATGTATCTATATTAATAAAACAGATCTTTTGAGGCTCTATAGAGCGTCCACATCACCCTAAAAAACTTCTTCTAAAAGATGATACGTGTCATTAATAAAAAATTAAAAATAAATATATGTATAAAGAAAAATAAATAATAAGTAAATATACAATATAAGAAATAGAAATATTATATTAAAAATAATAAGTAAATATACAATATAGGAAAAAATAAATCAATACTAATAAAAGGGAGCTTTCGAGGCTCCATAAGGCGTCCACATCAGCGGAAAAAACTTATTCTAAAAGATGACACGTGGCATTAACAAAAAATTAAAATAAAAATACATATAAATAAAAATAAATAATAACTAAGTACATAATATAATAAATAGAAATGTTACGTTAATAAAAAGGGGCCTTTGAGGCTCCATAGGACGTCCACATTAGCGGAAAAAAACTTATTCTAAAAGATGACACGTGACATTAACAAAAAATAAAAATAAAAATACATATAAAGAAAAATAAATAATAAGTAAATATATAAAAAAGAAATAAAAATGTTACATTAAACAATAATAAGTAAATATACAATATAAAGAAAATAAATAAAAAGTAAATATACAATATAAGAAATAGAAATATTACGTTAAACATCTATCATAATTTATAATCTGATATAAAAGCAAGAAAATTAGAAAACGTAAATGTATAATTAAAAGATGAAAAAGCTAAATTAAAATCTATCTGAAAAATGTATCTACTTTTGTGGCATCATAGGGCGTCCACATCAGCGGAAAAAACTTATTCTAAAAGATGACACAGAAAAAAATTGTTCCAAAAGATGACACACGGCATCAACAAAAAATGAAAAATAAATATACATATAAAGAAAAATAAATAATAAGTAAATATATAATATAAGAAATAGAAATATTACGTTAAACATCTATCATAATTTATAATCTGATATAAAAGCAAGAAAATTAGAAAACGTAAATGTATAATTAAAAGATGAAAAAGCTAAATTAAAATCTATCTGAAAAATGTATCTACTTTTGTATCTATCATAATTTATCATCTGATTGAAAAGTAAGAAAATTAGATTAAGTAAATATATAATTAAAAAATAAAAAAAACTAAATTAAACATCTATCTAAAAAATGTATCTATATTAATAAAATAGAGCTTTTGAGGCTCTATAGAGCGTCCACATCACCCAAAAAAACTTCTTCTAAAAGATAACACGTGTCATTAATAAAAAATAAAAAATAAATATACTTATAAAGAAAAATAAATAATACCTAAATATACAATATAAGAAATAGAAATATTACATTAAAAATAATAAGTAAATATACAATATATGAAAAAATAAATAAAAAGTAAATATACAATTAAGAAATAGAAATATTTCATTAAACTTTTATTATAATTACATTAAACATTAATCATAATTTATCATTTGATACAATTAAGAAATGCAAAAAAAAACTAAATTAAAAAAATATCTGAAAAATGTATAGTAAAATAAATAATAACTAAATACACAATATAAAAAAATAGAAATATTATATTATAAAATTATCGTAATATTAGAATAAATAAATATAAAATATAAGAAAAACTAAATGTTAAGTAAATATAGTATATAATAAATAAAAATATTACATTAAATATATATCGTAATATTATCATTGATATAAAAGCAAAAAATTTAGAATAAATGAATATACAAAATAAGAAAGATAAACAGTAAGTAAATATACAATATAAAAAAGGAAAAAACTAAATTAAGTATATATGTGAAAAATGTATAGTTCAATAAATAATAAGTAAATATACAACATAAATATATTAGATTAAACATCTATTATAATTTTAAAATAACTAAATATAAAATATACGAACTATACTAATAAAAAGGAGCTTTTAAGGTAGCGTCCACATCAACGGAAAAAACTTCTTCTAAAAGATGACACGTGACATTAATAAAAAAATAAAAAAGTATACATATTTAAGAAAAATAAATAATAAGTAAATACATAATATAAGAAAAAAAATAAATAAAAAGGAAATATACAATATAAGAAATAGAAATATTACATTAAACATCTATCATAATTTATCATTTGATATATAGCAAGAAAATTAGAATAAGTAAATATACAATTAAGAAATGAAAAAAAAAGCTAAATTAAACATCTATCTGGAAAATGTATAGTTAAATAAATAATAACTAAATACACAATATAAAATATAGAAATATTATATTATACAATTATCGTAATATAAGAAAAAATAAATATAAAATATAATAAAAAATAAATATTAAGTAAATATAGTATATAAGAAATAAAAATATTACATTAAATATATATCGTAATATAATCATTGATATAAAAGCAACAAAAATTAGAATAAATAAATATACAAAATAAGAACGATAAACAGTAAATAAATATACAATATAAAAAATGAAAAAACTAAATTAAACATAAGCAAAATAAAAACATAAATAGAAATAATATATTAAACATCTATCGTAATATTAGAATAAATAAATATACTATATAAGCAAAATAAAAACAAATCTGAGAAACATACAGTAAAATAAATTATAAATAAATATACAATATAAGAAATAAAAATATTACATTAAACATTTATAATAATATAATCATTGATATAAAAGCAACAAAATTTAGAATAAATAAATATACAAAATAAGAACGATAAACAGTAAATAAATATACAATATAAAAAATGAAAAAACTAAATTAAACATAAGCAAAATAAAAACATAAATAGAAATAATATATTAAACATCTATCGTAATATTAGAATAAATAAATATACTATTTATAAAATATAAGAAAGAATAAATAATAAATAAATATAATATATAAGAAATAAAAACATTACATTAAATATATATCGTAATATTATCATTGATATAAAAGCAAGAAAATTAGAATAAGTAAATATACAATTAAGAAATGAAAAAAAAAGCTAAATTAAACATCTATCTGGAAAATGTATAGTTAAATAAATAATAACTAAATACAATATCTGAAAATATATAGTTAAATGGAATAATGTATATTTAAATAAATAATAAGCAAATATACAATATAAGAAATATAAATATTACATTAAACATCTATCGTAATATTATCATTTGATATAAAAGTTAGAAAATTAGAATAAATAAATATACAATATTGAAAAATTCTCTACGATAACCCTTTTTAAGTTTTTGTTACAAAATAGTTATAAATGAGAAAAATGACCAAAATAAGTCTTATTAAAGAGTAAAAATATATTTATACCCTATAGTTAACTAACATATACTTATGGTTTAGAGTTAAGGAGTGGGGTTTTGAGGATAGAGTTTCAAATTTTTAAAAATTAAAATTAAAATTTTCAAAATAAAATGGGCTATTTTGGTTATTTTTTTTATTGAATGCTATTTTGTGACAAAGACTTAAAAGATCTATTTGAGAGAATTGCCCTATAATATAAAAATAAAAAAATAAATATGCAATATTAGAAAGGAAAAACTATATCAAACATCTATCTCAAAAACCTATAGTTTTCTAATTTTTTCTAAGGAAATATGTATTCACACAAACATACAATTCAGAATTTGTTGTTGTTCAGAATACAACGTTCAAAAATATAACTATATGGTTAACATTTGAAAATAAAAATAGTTCCGCGCGTAGCGCGGATTAACTCGCAGTAATGAATAAAAATTGTGTAGAAGATAAAAGAAACAACCCCCACTGAATCTTTACTAACGATGAAATGTTGTTGAATTAGTTGATATCATTAGAAATCGTTACCTCTCAAATCAACGGAATAATCTCCCTAGGCAAAAAATTATGCAAAAATTGTGGCCCCGACGACGTGTCTGGCTATAATTAGTTCTAAACTGCTCCGACGAAAACTGGCTTAAGCTCTCTGAAACACAAGGGGGAAGAGAAAGACAAAAGAAATCAATACTGTCAGTCAAATAGAGAGATTAAGCAAGACGAATTATAAGTGGAGTTTCAAGACGTATTTACATTTATGTGACCTGGAACGGAGAAGCCATTTTGGTCCACTCTCATGCTTATGCAATGAACTGGAGTAGCGGCCATGGATGCTGCTTTTGATTGACTGTCCATAGTGTTTGGATCTTTCACTGATATCTGAAGAAAAGTATTTAATATAAGGGTAAGTGCATTAAAAAAGTGCTTAAAATCCGATAAAAGAATCTTAGTGTGATTCTTACGGTCGCTAAACTTGAAGCATAAAATTTTAAGCTGCAACATAGGCATGGGAGTTCGGGTCTTCGGGTCGGGTTCGGACCGGTTCTTTTCGGATCCGGGTCTTTTCGGGTCCTAAATATTTAGATCTAATAGGTATTTAGAAATTTCCGGTTCGGATTCGGATCGGTTCTTCTCGGGTCCGGGTCGGTTCGGGTCTAT
>NC_027748.1:7638720-7643890 GCF_000695525.1 Brassica oleracea var. oleracea
ATATATATCTAAAATTTTACAAAACAACTTAAATGAAACTATTAATAATTAAAATAAAATATTTTAAAACTCTAAATATTACATTTTAAAGCTTTATATTACTTAATAAATGTTAAAAAATAATAACAAATGTTGTTAACAAAAGATATTTCAACTAAATCATAAAATAATATATATAAAATAAAACACAAAACATCATAGTTTTAGATATACATGTTTTTAAGTCGGGTACAAATCGGTTTCTATCGGGTCGGATCTATTCGGGTCGGTTCTTTTCGGGTCCGGGTCTATTCGGGTTGGTTCCTTTTCGGTTCCGGTTCTTTCGGGTAAAAAAAATTTAGACCCAAAAGGTACTTGTAAATTTTCGATTCGGTACCGGGTCGGGTATTTTTGGGTCGGTTCCGGTTCAGGTCTTCGGGTCCAGGTTAAAATGCCTAGGCCTACTGCAACATACAAAAGGTAGAAAGCTGTGTATAGAATATTGTACTTGTATAATCTTTTCAGGAGTGCTGTCCGTAGAGCCTGCTCTGATCCATAATCTACCATATGGCTTTTAATCTGAGGCACTCAAATTTTAAACATGAGGATTTGGATTTTTAAATCACCCATACAGCCTATGATGCCAACAGTAACACCTTTTCTCTCTGACGTTGTTAAATGAACGTGGCTGGATAACCACGTAACAAACTACACTGCTTGTAAGATGCAACGAACCATATGCATTTTACCAAGTAATGCCATGCTAATTGTGTTTTCTCTACAACCAAAATGCAAATCCTTGGCGTGAATAGGACCATCGAAACTGAGAACACCACTTGATCTACCAACTGCAAATATAAGCCATCAGTATACACAGATCAGAACAATTTCCATCGGGAAACTGAAGCAATCAGAGCAACTAAAATGATCTCCGAGAACCAAAACACAAACCTTTTCTTATACTTATTCGTCAGCTAGTCAGCTACTGTATCTGTCTTTCTCCATCCTTTAATGATTGCAGCATAATGTTCTTCATCAGAGCCTTCTAAAGCTTGCAAAACACCTCGCTGCTTAAGATACCCACATATAAATTCTTTGTACGTGATAGAATCTGGAACAATTCCTTTTTCCCTCATCTCATTTAGAAGCCTAGAAGCTTCTGTTACATTCCCATCTCTGGCATACCCACCAATCATCACGGTATATGTATTCTTGTTTGGGAGTATGTTCTTGGTATGCATCTCATGCAATAGACATTCAACTAGGTTGTGTAATGTAAAGACATTAGGTTCCAAACCCTCTTCCTTCATCTCCTCAAGGAGGAGTTTTGCCTCTTCAACACGGCTAATGATCGACATCCCCTTTATTAGAAAAGTATATGTAGCACAATTAGGTGAAATGCCTTTGATTCTCATATCTTCACGGAGATCTGAGGCCATTGATAGTCTCCCACTTCTACAATATGCTCCGAGTAGATGATTGTAAACAACAGTGTTTGGCTGCATGTTCTTGCCAATAATCTCATCAAACAATTTCTTGCCCTCTTCTGCTCTCTCGGCTTTGCAACATCCATCTATCATCACTGAATATGTATAAAGATCTTGAATCATACCATTTCGTTTACAAGCACCCCAAAACTGTATGGCCTCCTCGACTTTATTCATATCAAACAGCCCACGGATCAATGTGCTGTAAGTATAATTGTCAGGCTTAAGTCCTCTCTCAACCATTTCATCCATGAGCTTAAAAGCTTCCTCCAATTTCCTCTTTCTGCAATATCCATAAATCAATGTGTTATAAGAAGCGGCATCCATAACAAAACCACGGCCCAATATCTCTTCTTGAATCCTAAAAGCTTCCTCCAGCTTCCCTGCTTCACAGAGTCCATGAAGCAAAGCATTCGAAGTCTTAGTGTCTACTACAAAACCTTTTCCTAGAAACTTAAACCAAAGATCTACTGCCTCTGAGTGTTTTCCATGCTTACAGAGACCATAAATCAATGTAGTTCGTATACCACCACCAGAGCTCATGTTACGCAGTAGCATCTCTCCAACGAAACCAATTGCTGAGTCAAACATATTATGACTGCACAACAAGCAAATCACAGAGGTAAAGGAACCCTGATTTATAGTTGAACCCATCGACAACATTTCCTTCAAAAGACGCTCTGCAACATCTGCTTGACCGCTCTTGCAATACCCCTTTATGAGAGTATTATATGTGGACGATGTCAGAGACAACCTGTAATGACCTGCTCCCGGAGTATTTTTAAATTCGAAGGAAATAAATTGTGAGAGGTTTTTTTCTACAAGGAGAGTATTTTTCTAAGTGTGGATACACTTGTAATCGTGAAGATTGGGTATGAAGATGTATTTTAAGTAAGTGTCAGATCTTAAGTGAGCTCATGGAATAAATTTGGAACTGGCGGAGCGATGATAAACTGATCATGGAACGATCAGAACATACATGAAGCGAGATCAAGACCAATTAAG
This sequence comes from Brassica oleracea var. oleracea, assembly GCF_000695525.1. Taxonomy (NCBI): domain Eukaryota; kingdom Viridiplantae; phylum Streptophyta; class Magnoliopsida; order Brassicales; family Brassicaceae; genus Brassica; species Brassica oleracea. Next base: position 7,641,192 of record NC_027748.1, read on the forward strand.
TAATGTTCGGCTGTTGGGCAATGCGAGTTCCAAGTAAGGAAAGTTTGACTAGCCATCATTGCAGGATAATACAAAAGGAAAGTCGGATCTGCGGGAGTCAGCTAAGGAAAGAATCAAATATATCAAGTCAAGCCATTGATGGTGATCTTTGACCAAGCCAAATAAGAAAACTGGCATTAAGTGCCCAGCTTGGTGAGAAAGCTTGGGAAATCCTATAAAAGGACTCCTTGAACTCTCATTTCTAAGAAACAACCAAGAAAAACATATTTAGAGAGAAGCCAGAGCAAGAACGAGTTGGTAGAGAGAGAAGTTTGAGAAGAGGGATCAAACGAGTTCTTCGTCAGAAACGCTAGGAAGTTCAGAGTCTTCGAATCCTAGAGATTCAGCTAAGGTGAAGACGTGATTCGTGATAGTCCAATAAGAACTATTTGTCTTGTTTTGATTCGATATGATTGTGTTTATGCTTGGATAGAATTGTTTATGGAAAGTTCGTTCATCGTGTTCATAGGTATATGTATGATATGAATTGTTTATGGAAAGTTCGTTCATCGTGTTCATAGGGAAATGTATGATAGAAATTGCTTATGGAAAGTTTATTCATCGTGTTCTTAAGAAATGTATGATAGGAATTGTTTAAGGAAAGTTTGTTCATCGGGTTCTTGAGAAATGCATGCTATTGATTTGCGGGATGAATTATTGAGTTATGTTAGGATGTTTATGTGAGAAATGAATGTTTGATCTTGAGAACCTAGGTCAGGAAGTTATAATGCGTTTAAGGAAAGAATAAATGAATTGAGTTAATGTAAGGAAAAGGTTAAGGAAAAATGTTAAGTAAAAAGGATTAAGGGAATGTAATGGACCGACGGGTCACAGGTTGGCTACGGCCGCATGTTTGGCTTCGGCCGCAGGTTTGGCTTCGGTCGCAGGATTTTGGCCTTCGGGTCGAAAGGTTAAGAAATGTTAAGGAATGAAAAGGATTTAACTAGTTACGTAAGGGAATGATAGAACCGGATGCTTATTGCTAGTTACGTAAGGGAATGATTTAACTAGTTACGTAAGTGTTAGTTTGATTTAGTATTGCTTATTGGGCTATAGAGGGCGGTATTGAGCGTCCTCACTGAGTACTTTTGTATGCTCATGCCTCCTTTTGTGATGCAGGTGACGAGTAGTTAATTGGACCGGAGCGCAGGACAATGAAGACCATCGGGGCGGGGTTTATTTTCTTATAAACTTGGGATTTCTATTGGGTGTTTTATGAATTATATACTATTACTCTACATTATTTTCTCGGATTTATTAATAAAGTTGGAGTTTTGTTTGAGTTTATTCTTGGAAAATTTCCTGAATTTTTACTTCGATTTTTTCAAGGCTTTTTCAAGATTTCCGGGTCGGAGTGTTTCACAACCCCTTCGAAACCATGTCCTCCTTCACCTCAATAGCTTTGCTCAAACTCCCTGCCTCGATCAAACCATTAGTCAGATTATTATACACAATAACATTAGGAGGAAACCCTTTCTCCGTCATCTTCTTCACAACACCATAAGCATCACCAATCCTCTTAGCCTTGATCAAGTCCTTAACAAGAACACTATAAGTAACCAGAGTAGGTTCCACACCGTTCTCCACCATCTTTTCTTTAAGCATAAACACCTCATCGTACCTCCCAATCACTCCAAGACCATCAATAACAGTGTTGTAAGTCACAACGTTCGGCACAACACCAGCTTCCTCCATCTTCGCCAACAACTCAATACCCTCCTCCACTCTCCCTCTCTTGCAAAACGCGTTGATCACAGTAGTGAACAAGTAAACATCAGGAGAAACTCCTTCGCAAACAACTTCAAACACTTCGCAACACTTCTGAAACTCCTTAGCTCTCACCAGAGAAGTCAGCAGAACGTTGCAAGTCGTCTTAGACGAATACATACTCTTCTTAGCTAGAACAAGAAACAAGTCAAGAGCTAAATAACAACCTTCACGCTTAAACTCAGTGCAGTAAACTTCAATCAACAAATCTGAAACTCTCCTTTTAGTTTCTTTATCAAAAATCAAACTCGCCATCGCATCTGCAATCGCAATGCCATCGTTCGCACTGATCAAACAAATCAGTAAACAATACGAACGTAGGCTGAAGGAGAAGCTAAACGAATCATAGGCTAATTTGAAAAAATGTAAAGCGGTCTTGGGATTGATATTGGATCAGACGTTAGGAAACAATCGATCGAATTCGTGAGGGGATACGATGGTTATGAGTTGTTTGCACTGATTGTAATCTAGAGATAGACAAAGCTGCGGATAACCGTTTGTGTAAATGCTGATCGGAGGAGGCTTCTTCCGATTTATCTGGGCGGTGAGGTTTCTGTTGCAGGTATGGGGTCGTGTGGAAATTTTTCCGGAGGTGTGGGATGGATTTCAAGCGGCGTGTGAATATGTAGCTCCTCAAATCCATGGGTGGTAGAGAGAGGAGATGTGGGGAAGTTGATTACGCGTTTAAGCACACACCAATTAACCTAATGTGCCAACAAAACTACAATCGAATGGTATGTCATTGTAGCATTTTAGGATCGAATCCATAAGGAACTAGTGATTTATAACACTAAGAATACACAAACTTTCCTAATCTAAGCAAACAAGAAGATGAATGATTTTGTAACAAGCTAATGTCCTAGGAATATAAACAAGGTGATCTCAAATCCAAT
>NC_027748.1:7643932-7652719 GCF_000695525.1 Brassica oleracea var. oleracea
AATAATTGATATAAGGTGATCAAGGTTCAATATAGGATGTTCAAACAAAACAATCAACAAGTCTATAGGTCTAGATCTCATTCAATATAGATTAATCCACTGTCGTGGCAAAGACCCCTATGCTAATCATGAATTAAACATCAACTGTCATTGGCTAACACAATCAAGCATGCATGAATCACAAGTCTACTAACCACTTAAACATCTCAGACATCAACTGTCTGGCCAAATATGTAAAATACAATACTAAGTTTATTCAAACATTTTAACAAACACCTTTCGGGCGTAAAATAGCTTAAGGTCTAGATGAGAGTGATCAAGTCTAATCTAGCATTAAGAACACTTAGCAAACATATAACAATGTTAATCAAGCAAGAAACATCATAAATATTCACTTAATCACCCTAATCGATCTAGCCCATGAATCACAAAGTGTCTATTCAATAATCTCCATGAAAAACCTTAAATCCATATGAGATTCAAGGCTAATCATGTTAATGAGCAAGAGAACACAAATATAAGATGAAGTACTTTCTTAGATTATCAAAAGATTCAAGCTTTTACAAAAAGAGGCAAAGTCTTGAGAGAAAATGAGATAAGATCCAACTTTGGGAGCTACAAGGTATTTATATGATCCTTAAAAACCCTAATGGGCTCATAAACAAGTCTGAAAAGCCCATAAAAAATCATCAAAATCGTCCAGAAAAGGGTTTGGAGCGGGTAGGTTGACTGGGTCGTCCGGGCCGCTCCGCCTAGGTTTAGTCCATGCGCGCAGGTCGACCAACCCGGGCTACCTAACCCGCACTGGGCCGACCCGGGTTGGTCAACCCGCGCTGGGTCGACCGCGGGAAGGAAGGGTTGCTGCGCGCGGGTGGTCGAACCCGCTGTGGTCTGGTCGCGCTGGGGTTGATATGCGTCTTATAAATCGACCATAACTCCTCTAATACAGCTCCAAATGACTTTAAACCACTTCCATTGGAAAGCTAACTCAATTTACTATGTCTTTCAAAATCTTAGCAACAGAAGATATCTTTAAGACCTCCATCCATGTTCATCTTTCACCCTTTTGCACCACAAATGCCTCTAAACACCTCCAAGAACTCCATAGCACACTCCAGCCCTTAATAAAGACTCATGTATGCAAAATGCAACCTACAAATGACTAAATCCTAATCTATATGATCAAAATGTACAAGAATGAATGGCTAAAATCATGCAAATTCATAAGATATCAACTCCCCCACACTAGTCCTTTACTTGTCCTCAAGTAAACTTTTCAAAAACTCAACAAGGAGAGATATAAAGATGAGAGCTTATAACCAAAAGAGACACTTTCTAGCCTTCAACCTAACATCCTAAGATAAACATAGAAAATAACATGAGCCACTGTCTTATTTCACTCTAGCTTCTCAAGGCATATCAACACTCTTATGCCTCTACACAAGTTGCAATGCTCATCAATCAACAAGTCTTTCAACCAACTCTCACATTCAATTAAACAAGCATACAAGGTGAGTTCTTGCAAATGGGCACATGATCTCAATCATTTGGCTTGGTGAGTGAAAATGGTCTAATGTGAAGCAAGGGTTTTCAAATGCATCTTTTATGGTAACTCACACTCAAGAATATGAGCAAGAACATTATGCAAAATTTATCTAAGAAAAGGAGCAATTCATGCATACAATGACTTGTTCTCATCATTCTGCCCCTTTCCTAAATGATTTCAAGCTCTACCCTTCTTTTTTTCATCATCCCAAAACCCAAAGATACACTCACTTTCATCTCTCACCCAATGAACACATTCCCATTTTTTATTTTAGCCAACTAGGGATTTTTTTTTTAATTCACTCAGCTCTTTTATTTTTCTTTTCCCCACTCTTTTCATTTTTTTTTCTTTTATTCTAAAGGGGATTCTATTTATAAACACAAGAACCCTCTTTTTTTTTTTTTTTAAATCCCTAGCGGCTTTCTTTCCTTTTCTCACTCTTTTTGGTTCATTTCTTTTCACTCTTTTTTTTTACTCAAATCCCAATCCCAAGATCAAAATCAAGCATACGAATCCAACAAACATCCTAGAGGCTAGCTCAAATGAGGTCCTAATGCTAGCCAAAGATGAGAACAACTCATTGTCGCTCCTAATACTCTCAAGATTTTGCACATGACATGCTATCAATGAAATGCCTCACTCAAGCAAATTAATGTTGGCTTCAAAGAATGGTGAGGGTTAATAGGTATGGAAGTGTCATTGGGGTTAACAAATACTGGTACAAAGAGAGAAAGATAACCCAAATGTGTATAATATCCATGATCAAGTGTGCAAATGCCCATATGCAAGAGAGATTAAGTTCATTAAGCCCTAGTTCATTTGGAGTTGGTTTCAAGAACAATGCCAATCATCAAGCAAACAACATGTTTCAAGAAGAGTTTTCAAGGCTCGAAGCTTACAAGCTTTTTCAAGGCTCGAAGGTTAAGCTATTTGATATGTTTAGATAGGATGTCAAATTGAGTTCTAGACATGTGTTCTTTACAAGGTTTCTCCAATGCATGAATGCAATCTAAATGCTTTTAGACTCAATCCTAAAGATGCAAATGGATCAAGTGAAACTACATGAAGATTTTCAAAAAAAATCAAAATTTTATGGATTTTCTATGCAAATAAGTATTCACAATGCAATGCATGAGACTCATGGCAAGTAAACAAAACATAAAATGATGTGAGATAGTAGACTCTCCCCCAAACTTACTTCACACAGTCCCTTGTGTGAGAGTAAGCTCAAAGAAGAGATCTAAGGGAAATAAATAAACATGAAAACTAAATATTTACAAGGTTGGGGTGACACTTACTTAGAGTTATTGGCTGAATTGGGTGGTAGAGGACCCTTGGCCTCAAATTTATTTCACTTGTAGACATGGGCTGAAGCGGAGAAGTGAAAGAAGGTGTCTAGATTCAACCTGAAAAGCCTCAACCATACTTATTAAATAACCTAAAAAGCATAGTTATTAAAAAACCTAAAAAGGAAAGATAAAGAGATATATACAATGGATAACATGGGATTTCCTCCCAAGTGAGTTTGTTTTAAGTCTCTAGCTTGACTTTGTGTGCTTGCTAATCATAAATATCTAAAGGTTAAGCCAATGCACCTTTGGTCATTCTCCTACAAGAACAAGGAACCAAGTATGCAAAGGAGCACACCACTGTCCATAGAAAATAGACAGATTTTTCCTCAAAGAGCTTCACTAAAGATGTGACATGAATTATGAAATGCTCCTTGAGATTCAGATGATCATAAGAATCAAAAGCATTTGGTGGAGACACAAATTCAACTACAGGCTCAAACGAAGTTTTAACAAAGTAGTCAACTCTATCTCCATCAATCAAATAAAACACAATATTCTCATTCTCATGAAAGTTTTTGACAAGGGGGTTTTCTATCTCAAACAAGAGCCTATCAACATCAAGTTCATCCCCTAAATCAGCTAGTTCAAGAAGAGGTCTAGGTTCATCAAGCATAAAAAACTCAAATTCAAGATCAATTGAAGCACAAAGATAGTTCTTGTCAAAATAAACTTCAATATGATCTCTAACAAGATTTTCTACTCTCAAGTCATCTAGTTTTCTAGTTTCACATATCAGATCAAGACATTCATTGATGAGCACATGAGAATTCAAATCATAGGCAATCTCTTCAACACATGGCAAGCAAATATCCTCAAAATGAAGTTCTAAAGTCGAATTGCATATACCTTCCAGCTGGGTTGGTGGAACACAATAAAATACCTCTTTGAGCTGTTGAGCCATTCTTATCTCAATGCATGTGAGCTCTCTTCCTTCTAGTGTTGCCTGATGTGACATAAGATTTAGCCTAAGCATCACTGCCATGTCCTCCCTTGTCAACATTGGGTTCTCTTTGCAAAGCTCATCCACCTTTACACTTTGTTCTGCTGTGAGTATACTTTCATCAAATTTATCCTCCACATATGGCTCATCATCATCAATGTGATCTTCAAGTGTGTCTTCCTCTTCTTGCAGCCAAATAAAGTGGTTTGCTGTCATCACTGCAAATAGCAAAAAGCTAGAATAAAATGTTAGTACCTATACAAAAGCAAAACAAAGCATAAGAAAATAAAGCTTAATCTCAAGAAAGTTTGAAATCCTAGTGACAAAACTACTTAGTTCCCCGGCAACGGCGCCAAATTGATTATGCGTTTAAGCACACACAAATTAACCGAATGTGCCAACAATACCACAATCGAATGGTATGTCATTGTAGCATTTTAGGATCTAATTCACAAGGAACTAGTGATTTATAACACTAAGAATACACAAACTTTCCTAATTTAAGCAAACAAGAAGATGGATGATTTTGTAACAAGATAATGTCCTAGGAATATAAACAAGGTGATCTCAAATCCAATCAAGAAATAAGTGCAAGAATTCAATCAAATGCTAAGGATGGATCCATGGGCAATGATAATTGATATAATGTGATCAAAGTTCAATCTAGGATGTTCAAACAAAACAATCAACAAGTCTATAGGTCTATATCTCATTCAATATAGATTAATCCACTGTCGTGGCAAAGACCCATATGCTAATCATGAATTAAACATTAACTGTCGTTGGCTAACGCAATCAAGCATGCATGAATCACAAGTCTACTAACCACTTAAACATCTCGGACATCAACTGCCATTGGCCAAATATGTATAAGACAATGCTAAGTTCATTCAAGCATTTTAACAAACACCTTCCGGACGTAAAATAGCTTAAGGTCTAGATGAAAGTGATCAAGTCTAATCTAGCATTAAGAACACTTAGCAAGTATAGAACAATGTTAATCAAGCAAGAAACATCCTAAATATCCACTTAATCGCCCTAATCAATCTAGCCCATGAATCACAAAGTGTCTACTCAATAATCTCCATGAAAAACCTTAAATCATATGATATTCAAGGCTAGTCATGTTAATGAGCAAGAGAACGCAAATATAAGATGAAGTACTTCCTTAGATTATCAAAAGATTCAAGCTTTTACAAAAAAAAGTAAAATCCTGAGAGAAAATGAGATAAGATCCAACTTTGGGAGCTACAAGGTATTTATATGATCCTTAAAAACCCTAATGGGCTCATAAATAAGTCTGAAAAGCCCATAAACTGAAAAGCCCATAAAAAATCATCAAAATCGCCCAGAAAAGGGTTTGGAGCGGGTAGGTTGACTGGGTCGTCCGGGCCGCTCCGCCCAGGTTCAGTTCATGCGCGAGGGTCGACCAACCCGGGCTACCTAACCCGCACTGGGCCGACCCGGGTTGGTCAACCCGCGCTGGGTCGACCGCGGGAAGGAAGGGTTGCTGCGCGCGGGTGGTCGAACCCACAGTGGTCTGGTCGCGCTGGGGTTGATATGCCTCTAGTAAATTGACCATAACTCCTCCAATACAGCTCCAAATGACTTGAAACCAGTTCCACTGGAAAGCTAACTCAATTTATTATATCTTCCCAAAATCTTAGCAACCGAAGATATATTTAAGACCTCCGTCCATGTTCATCTTTCACCCTTTTGCACCACAAATGTCTCTAAACACCTCAAAGAACTCCATAGCACACTCCAGTCCTTAATAAAGACTCATGTATGCAAAATACAACTAAAAATGACTAAATCCTAATCTATATGATCAAAATGTACATGAATGAATTGCTAAAATCATGCAAATTCATAAGATATCAGAAGTGACTTGTTAAGAAAGTTTAAGGAGATACAAAAGAGACGCTGATACCACTCAAATTACCCTAAGGAGTGATTTATACTCTCTCAAATAAGAGGTCGAGTTGTAGCACTTAAGGATCGAATTCACAGGGAGTTAGGGAACCTAGAGATTCTAATATGATTTGTTAAGTAAGGATGTTTTAAGAGTTTTAAAAAATAAATTGCAGTTTTATATTGAACAAGTGTTTGTTCAATAGCAGATGTTTTGGGGTTTTGGTGCTTAAAAAGAAAATAGCTAGACTTAGGGTTTTTATTCAGGAAAGTTGGAATTATAATCCTATAGATGCTTAATGAGTTACATGCATGATAATGTAAAGCTCAACTATTTGATCAACAAGTCTTTCGGCCTTTGCGAGCATTGACTTGTTGACTATTAACTAGATCTATGATCTCAACTCTCGTTATATTGATCTATAGAAAGTGTCGATCGATATTGCAATGGGCGTATCGATAGATACACATTTTGCACCGTCGATCGATTATTCAAGTATGATATCGATCGACGCGCTCTAGTCAAGCTTTATGCGCAAGTTGAATGAATGCTTACTAAGCTCACTAGATCAGCTCTCGCCTTGGTCATAGCAAGAAACATAGTTCAATTAGAATGTTTTCAGAATGAGGATTAGCTATGGCTTTTATCAATCAATCCTATGGCAAGTTCTAGGTAGCTAATCTAGACACAAGCATTAATTAACAATTCTAAAGATGATTATCACAACTTAGCATTCTATAGTTGGGGCTAATCTCTCCTAACCTATTTAAACCCTAAAATCTAACAAAAGAACTACTCAGACATGGCTAAGCAATTCATAACAATAGTTAAGTATAAAAACTTCATAGAATAAATAAGATAAATATCAATGGAGTTCCAATCACAAATTATAACTTTGGATCTTCTCTCCTATCTATCAAACAATGAAACACAAAAAAAAACACTTTCTAAAGCACACATTGCTTCTAACATGGCAGCAAAGTTTATATAATTAGGGTAAACTCGTCAGGAGCAATCTTGTAAAATAGTGAAATCTTGGGCTTCAAGTCGGCTGTGACCAAACGGGCTTTTGCGCGCTTCGCTATCGATCGACGCCATGACTTGTGTATCGATCGATACTAGTTCTCCAATATTGACCGATTGTCGATCTCGATGGTCATCTCGGGTGCTTGCTCCAAATATCTCCAAAATGCTTCAAAATCATCACTTATCTCCAAAACATTTCTGATCTTATAAATATAATAAATAAAATCTATAATAATTTAAATATTAGTAAAAACATCTATAAACTATGGATGAAAACGGGTCAAATCCATCTATCAACTCCCCCAGACTTACCCTTTTGCTTGTCCTCAAGCAAAACAAACATGCAGTCTCTCTGAAAGAGGTTTTAAAACAGCAGGGACTCACATGATTTAAAACTTAGAATCATCACCTCTACAATATTGCAATCCACATCTAAGAAATCCTAATCACAAAAGCACATCATACCATATCCTAGCTTAGCAGCCAAATTCATCTAGCCAACAACTTAGCATAATCTTGTCTTTCATTCCCCTCTACCAACCTCATTTCTTATCATAAAATAAAAGTGAAGGCTTTACCTTGGGAGTATCGATCACATGTAAGGATTCTCAAACAAGTATCTGGACCTGCAGGTAAACATTTGTTGGGGTCAAAATCAGTCACGACGGAATCAATGGTCGCTACGTAGCGACCGAGCGTCCATCCCGCTCGGTCTCTACGTAGTGACCGAGCTCGAACCAAGCTCTTCCGAAAACGTCGATACGACACGAATCCATGCATTCTCGTCTACCCTTCGATGTTGTCTCCCGAAGACCGTAGCGAACCCATTTCATGTTTTTCGCCATTCGAAGTCATCAATCAAACTTTATGATAAAAACCGCAGAAAGTTCATTTTTTTCGAAAGAAGTCGTAATAAACGCTTCAGGTCGAAAGACGGCCCAAAGGGACCTAAGGCATGACTCGAAGTCCACCTTACGATTTCTTAACCAGCAGCCCATAAACCGTGGGACGGTTTACGCTTGGTTTGCAAGGAAAGATAAATGTCAAGTTTCCGCAGATAAATACAAAATTTTGAAGATAATTACGAAGATCGAGAAAAATGAAATATCTCCATTTTTAGGCTATGACGGCTTAAGGGCAGAAGGGGAAAAGCATAAACCGACCTAGAAGCGAATATATAAGGAGTCCTAGGCGAGAGGCATGAGGGAAAATTTTTTAGACTCAGAGCTCTCGGCACTTAGAAACTCTGAGGCATTATTCTCGACATGCTCTGTTTCCATGACTGGCACCCGATTACCAGACGAACGTGCACAAGCAATTCGATCTCTTGGTTCACTCCTAAACTACGTTTGGCTTGATCCTTGAAAGGGGTACGTAGGCAGCCTTTCATAAGGTTCAGTCCGAAATCAATCAAAAACCTTTTCTGTATTTTCTTCGTCTTTTGTTATCGAGCTGCGAGTCAACTAGGTTTGAGCTTTTAGGCCGCTAGAACTAGGTAACTCACTGACAGCCTTTGCGGCCAAAGCTTTTATGATCTCTTGTAATGATCGCAACGCTCTCACGCGGACTCGAAATAAGATCTACTGTTTTCTCTAAACTTGTTTGTTATCTTTTCATGATTTCCGCATATATTTGGTAACTTGCCGTTGGCTCTCGCAGAGATCAGGGACCTATGGGAAATTAGGGTTTTTCTAGTTTCCTAATTTAAACGTAAATCGACAGTGTGAATTTTGGTTCTCACAACATTAGTTCCTATCCTCTCTCTCTACTAATTTTCTCTCTTGGTTAAAAATCTGCTTATATGCAAGATCATTAACCAAGATTGGACAGACTTCTATGAATCAAGCCTTAATGGTGTTTGCCACCAAGTCATGTTCACTTCTTTTTGACCTATATCCTAGGATTATTTATAAAGCAAGCCTTAATGGTTGTAGCCACCAAGTTCTGTTCTAATCATTTACCTATGAAATTCTTATGAAGCAAGCCTTAATGGTTGTAGCCACCAAGT
>NC_027748.1:7652806-7657833 GCF_000695525.1 Brassica oleracea var. oleracea
TATAAATTTTGAAAATAGAGAGATAAAGGGTGATAAATCTATATACACAAGGCTTTACCTTCCAGACTTGTTTGAAGAATCCGATCACATGTATACCAAGCCCCAAGACACGCAGATGTGTCAGGTTTAGTGTTGGAGGTCAGCTTTGGTTCCTTCAAAACAATCTTAGCAAGAGTGGATAGTTGACAGGTTGATCCACTTTAGTGTTTTTAGTACTATATGCAATCAGTAAGTCTAGAATGGTGCTAAAGAGTGGTTAGATATCTAGCAAAATCTATAAGTTCATAATCCCTTTCTTGACTCAATAATAACTTAATTTGAAAACATTTTTAATAAAACTAATAAGTAAATAAATATCAGTAAACCTCCCCCCAGACTGAAACTACACTGTCAAAAGTGTAAATTCAGTCGGAGTTATGGTGAGAAATAAATCATAAGGACTCAATTGAACAAGTAGAACGATATACCAGACCGGAATAGATGTCGACCGATTCAAGGACGTTGTTGTCGGTCGACGCAGGTGAGGAAATGTCGATCGATGTCGACTTGTTCGTGTCGATCGATACAGATGGCAATCGTCTACTCGGATCTTCTTTTTTTTTATGACCTGCAATAATTAAAAACCAACATAAATAGTAAATCATTGAAAACTTAATAAATATTACCTAATAGTGGGTTGCCTCCCGCTCAGCGCTTTGTTATAGTCATTTAAGCTTGACTTTGGAGGTGTTTTGGCTAGTAATGTTGAGAACTGGGACTTGTTGGAAAGCAAGTATCCATCTCTTCTTCGCGCTTGTTGAACCATGTACCAATGAAGTCTCTCATTGCTTCATCCCCTCTGCGCCATTTATTCTTCATTGTTGCAGTTGTGTTTTCTATTCTTTGCAATCTTTCACCAAGACTCTAAAGGTTGAATTGATGTCTGATAAGTGCGGCGTAAGTGTCAGCTGAGATCTCCTTTCCATGGTAAGGTGTGTTGGATATGTCGGATGTCGTCTTTGGTACTAGCCGGCCTCGGTATGTATCACTGTCGATCGATGCTGAACGTTGGTGTCGATCGATTTGTTGATGTGTATGTCGATCGATATCGATGCTTCTGGTCGACGTGCAATGTAACTATGAATCTCCATCAACTCTCCTTGTATAGATTCAACTTTGGAAGTTAATGCACTGATGGTAAGATCCATTGGGAAATAGATGTCATCGCATCTCCCATCAAGCCTCTCCTCTGTAGTTTCCAGAGCTCTGTAGATTCCTTCTACCAACTGATATATCTCTTCTCTGGTGTGGAAATCCGGTTGAGACTTCATTGTGTTTGGGCATGGCGGACTGGTGTTGATCGATGCGGCCAGGCGGCTGTCGATCGATGCGTGATGGTGGATGTCGACCGATGGTGATTGTCGGATGTCGATCGATTGTGGTCGAACAGTGTCGGTCGCGTTCTGAATTCTGGCTATGTCTTGCTTCATCCCCTCCATGCAAGTAGTTAGCCAACTTATACTATCATTCAGTGGATAGTAGACACCATCAAGCTTCATCTGGAAGGCTTCTTTGTTCCTATCATGTTCACCACAGACGCCATAGAACATCTCATTAATCTCGTCCTTGGTGTAGATCTCTGACACCAAATTTGCCTGTGTGAATTGACTAGCATGTTCAGGAAGACATATGTAGGCTGGCTCATCTCTTGAAGCTCTTTACAAAAATCTTATGATATCCTTGTTGTGAACTGGGATGGTGTGTCCATCTAGATCTCTGGCAAATTCTCGATCATCTCTGTAGACTCCATACTCATCATTCTCTTCCCATTTAAATTTCCTATTACCATAAGGGTCAAAAGCTCTTCTGCTGAATTCTGGCTGTCACCGTTGGAATGTCTATGTTGATCGATGGATGATTTGTATGGCGAGATCGTTGTTTGAAGCTATTTTCTATGCCACTAGCTGCGTCATAGAACTCCTTTGTAGTCTTTTGTTCGCTGTTACTGCATTGATGCATGAACAGATTGTCTGCTCCATTGGTTGTCTGAAGGATATCTGCAATATCTTCTCGAGATACGTGTAGTGTACGGCTGGCTATGGCTTTTGCGTAGCCATTAGGGTCCCTGAAAATACCAAATTCGTCTAGAGTTAGATACTGGTTATCTAATTTATCTTTTTTCGCTTACAGTGGTTTTCGGTATTGAAGGGTTGTCGATCGATGTAGTATTATTGATGTCGATCGATTGTTGAGGACGTTTATCGATCAATTGCTGGTGACGAGTGTCGATCGATCAGGTTCTTTCCCAAGCGGCTTCAGCTTGAATCTGATCTGTATCGTCGCGCTTTTGCATGTTGAGTAGCTCCTCATCTGTGAAGTTATCTTGGAGTTTATCTGCTCCTGGTGTGTAGGTTACTGTTTCTACTGCAAAGCTCTCGTGGTGGTGTTCATCTGCCCAACTACCAATCGAGGAATCTCCGTCTCGCACACGGTTGAAATCAGTGTCGATCGATTTGTAGTAGGCAGTGTCGATCGATGCTCCTTTTTGGCATTGTTGTTGAGGTTGAGTGTCGATCGATGGCAAGCTCATCCTGTCGATCGATGGTGCATTCTTTTTCCAAGAGGAATGGTGTAAGAGGTTATGTTCCTTATCAAGGATGGCTTTGTACTCAATAGCTTGTTCCTCCTCATAGTCTTCATCATACCCGTCTGTATGCATATTTTGTCTGGTGTAAGCGTCAATAGCGGGGTTGTAGTAGTCGTTCTCCCAATCATTTGGACTACTATCGACCGATTCATCATGTGGTATGTCGGTCGATTTCTGGTTACAACTATCGATCCATGTTGCTGTGTGAGTCTCGATCGATTCTGGATATTCAGTTTCGCACTCATCTCCACAGTGGAAGGCTGCAATGATACCTGAATCATTGATTCTTCTAGAGATCGTCTGTGGCTTTTTGACTGGGATATGGTCGTAGTGGGCATTAGGATCGATGAGTGTTAGACACAACTGGTTGGTTTGCAAGTTGCACACTGCTCCCACTGTTGACAAGAAAGCTCTCCCAAGTAGTAGAGAAGAGTTCCAGTTTAACTTGATGTCCAAGACATGGAAATCAACTGGAACTAGGGCATTACCAATCTGCACCTCTAGGTTTCTCACAATTCCTCATGAGCTCTTCTGGGAATAATCCACAAAAGTGAACAATTCCTGTGAAGGCTCCACCTGCAGACCCAGATGGTCTGCCATAACCCTAGGTAGGATGCTGACTGATGCTCCTGTGTCGCACAAAGCATGTGGGAATTCAATACCCTGCACTGTGCATGGTGTTGCAAATTGCCCAGGATCACTCTTCTTCTTCAATTTAATCCTTCTCCTCATCTTTTCTCTTGCTTCACAGAATATTCTCCTAATGTCTTCCTCTTTTTCTCTGGTTTCTCTGAAGAACATCCACAATCTGTGGCTGAAATAAGCTTCTTCTTTGAATGGTCTCCTGATGGAAAAGAAAAGGTCTTGTTGGTTTCAATTGTTTATTGAAGTAATCCTTGCATTCATCTGTTGATTGATTCCAGTCAGTGCTTCAGATTATCTTGGGGCACTGTCAATATACTGACTTACAGGTAAAGTCTATGTTTCCCTATCTAACTCCTCTTGGAATCTCTTGTTTTCAACAAGGAAAATTCCATTTTATGCTTGAAGCAGTGGCTAACTCATGTAGAGGAATTCTGAAGACTCTCTTTGGAAATTTTTCTTTTCATTTTCATTAGCCCCCTTCTTCAGATGTTTCGCCACTTTTTCCTTTCTTCTCCTTAGGGTTCTTCCAGTAGAAACCCTATCTTCTTCCATAGGATAATCTCCATCATCTGAAGTTGTCCTGATAGGCTCCGGTGGTTGTTCTGAAGGTTTAGGTTTGGGTCTGAGTGCGTTAAGTCGTGCCACATCTATCTTCGGCATTTGCACTCGGTAGGTGATAGGGGATCGTCGATCGATAGGAGGTGATGGATATCGATCGATATTAGCTTCTCAGTGTCGATTGACGTTGCTGTTGGTATGTCGATCGATTCGGACATTGTCAGGGCTGGGTGGATGTGGGTGTTTTGCTGTGAACTCCTCGTGAGTTAAAATCTTCACGGCATTGCAAGACGCGGTTGACTCCGTAGGCATTTTCGATCGATGCTCTGGTAGTTCTGTCCATCGATTCTGATTGGTGTATGTCGAGCGATGCTTGGTGGTTGGTATCGATCGACACCAATGTGACCCGCCGAAACTCATCAAACTTTCTACCTCGAAATTGCCTTCTTGCAGCTTCTCTTCCTTTACCACTTGCCAAAAGTCATCCTCAATAATGGCATTCACGTGGTGCTTCATCACATCATCTCCTACTCCTCTTGTTGAAGGTTCATGCCTCCTAATAGCATCTCCTGTCTGCACAACCTGTATCTCCATCTTCTTCACATGAGAGCTCAAAGTCTCAAACTTTGTGTTCAGGTTGGTGTAGACATAATCTATCTTTCCATTAAAGTCCACTGTCATTCGCTGCTGTGCCTCAAGAACCCTATCGAGTATCTCTTCAATCGTGTTGTCTTGAGTAGGCGGCGGTGGCTTCTGGTAGTAGGAACTTCCAAAATTCCTGTTGTTGATGTAGCTGTTGTTGTAGGGTTTCTGGTACTGCGAGTTTTGGTTGAAGTTACTCATATTTCCATAGGAGTTTATGTTTCCACCATGGTTTCCTTGGAATCCAGCTCCACCAATGTAGTTTACTTCTTCTTCGTCTGTTCTACCCTCTACAGCTTTTGTATCTTCAACAAAGTTGACCTGCTTCTTGAGAAACTTGTGAACACTGTCCAGTTTTGCCTTCACCTCATCCATCTGATCATTCCCAAGGATGGTGGCAGATCTCTTCCTCTCAAAATCAGTGTTCTTGGTGTTGTTGCTGGATGTTAGGTTTTCAATCACTTTGACTGCCTCCTCTTCCTGGTGTTGAAGTTTCCATTGCTGGAAGCATCAAGAGCCATCTGGTACTGCACCGCGATGCCTCTGTAGAAAGTAC
>NC_027748.1:7657909-7662054 GCF_000695525.1 Brassica oleracea var. oleracea
CCTCTGAATGATTCTGCAGGCTCCTGAGTGAATGTAGTAATCTTGTTCCTCAAGTCTTCAGCACGTGCCTCATCAAAGAAATTGCATAAGAATGCATTCTTGATTTAGCTCCAGGATTTAAGAGATCATGGTTGTAACTGCTTGAGTCAATGCAGAGCTTCTCCAGCAAGTGAATATCTGAAAAGCTTGCATAATAGGTAGTCTTCAGAGACTCCCTTGTCTATAATAGCAGAAATCAGATCCTCGAACCTCTCTAGATGGTCCATAGGATGCTCGTGGGATAGTCCATGGTAGGGCAACTGCCCCACAAGTGTGTACTACTGCGCTTTCAGCTCGAAATCCCTCTCAATGGTAGGAGGAAGGATCGCTGATATGGTGGTGGAGGAGCGATCTGGACGGTTGTAGTCAGCCAACGTCCTGGGTTGCGCAGCCTCATCTACAGGTAAGGTAGTACATGTAGTAATAGCAACAGGCTTAGGGATTGCAGCCCCCTGAGCATATATTCTCTGACCTGCAGCATTACGCAGATGACCCTCCTGGTCATGCAGGTCTCCATTGTCGTCCCAAACAAGTATCAAAGGCGCAATCATTGCTCGCGGTTCAGTGTCGATCGATGTCCGAGATGGAATGTCGATCGATGTCGGGTGAAGGGTATCGGTCGACGGAAGGTTTGTGTTGTCGATCGATAAGGGTGAGCGAGAATCTGTCGACGAAACTGGTGTCTGGGTCGATAGTGGTTGAGCAGAATCGAGCGACATGAAAGTGTTGTTGTCGGTCGATAGGGAGCGCGCTTCCTTACGGATCGTGCGTTCCAAACTTGCAAGATCTGGTGAGAATATCAGTTGGGATTCCTTGTTGCTTCTGGTACTGCTGGGCATGTACGAAAATCCAAGAAAAAAAAATTATGTAAGAATACTTAACAAGAATTAGAAAATAGGCAATCAAAGCTCCCCGGCAATGGCACCAAATTTGATACCGCTCAAATTACCCTAAGAGTGATTTATACTCTCTCAAATAAGAGGTCGAGTTGTAGTACTTAGGGATCGAATTCACAGGGAGCTAGGGAACCTAGAGATTCTAATATGATTTGTTAAGTAAGGATGTTTTAAGAGTTTTTAAAAGTAAATTGCAGTTTTATATTGAACAAGTGTTTGTTCAATAACAAATGTTTTGGAGTTTTGGTGCTTAAAAAGGGAATAACTAAGCTTAGGGTTTTTATTAAGGAAAGTTGGAATTATAATCTTATAGATGCAGAGAGAGAGAGAGAGAGAGAGAGAGAGAGAGAGAGATTGTGCCGAAGGCGGAGGCGATTGAGCAAAATCCAGGGTTCAGGCTAGGACCATTAAAATAACATGTATACGATATAACACTAAATGTGTTTAAATCTGGGTATATAGCTTACAATGAAAAAGTTTGTGATGTTTTCCGTTTAATTCCTCCTAATGCGAAATGGGCTTTCAGTCAACTATTGTTTTATCTCTATTATTATAAAAAAATGTTTGTGACTCTCCGGTGAGGCCACGTCAACAATTCATGTATTTTGGGAGTGACACGTGTCCTTTACAATCATACGCTGCGTTTTGTTTGGATCGTTTATGGGTTTTACGAAGACAAGCCGGCTTGGACTAACGTTATATGGGCTCATAACAAAACAAAATCAAAGTCGAATTCTTACCTTCACCTTCTTCAGACATTGCGACCATGGATTTCTAGGGTTCATCATGTTGTGGGAGCTTTGATTAGGTCAACGGACTATGGAGTTTCTGGAGTTTTAAGTTACATGAATCGTCATTCGTTTGAGGTTCCTTTCCTCCAGACCGTTACAGATGCTTTGATTGATGGTTTTAACTCATTCTCCCCACTCTTACCAAGATTCCTCATTCAATGCACTTCTCTTCCGGTCGGTCAATATTTTGCTATAAAAAGGTATACATTCATCCGTAAACATCATCCTTTCACTCCTCACAACACTTAAAAACCTTCTTCTTTGAGCAGAGTGGCTAACTCATATTTCTTCCTTATTGTTTGAAAGATGGTAGCTGTAGCACCACCGTCCAAGGCCGTCTGGGAGGCCAAGAAAGTGAAAAGAGGTCGCGAGCTTATGGGCGTCGTATGCTTCTCCTTGATGCCAAGGTAGCCCCGGCGATTTCCAAAACAAACCATTCCCTTTTCCTTTAACATTTACAAGTGAAGGTATGATTAGTCATTTGAGTTTTTAATGTTTTTCAGGCATAGATTTTGAGTATATTAATCATCTGATTCTTCCCTTTTCCAATTGGTTCTGATTCTCGCATTCTTCGACAATTCGTGCGTTTGTGTAACCTATCAGAAAGCTTATACATGTCAAAGATTCAAGTTTTTTTTTGTCAGTTTGTCAATTCATTTAATCAAACGAGCAAACAGAGAAAATATATGTAGATCATTAATACATGTAGAAGTCTTTAGCTTCGATCTATCTATATATCTCTGCTCCCAAGTTTCTGGGCTCATTACCATCTTGATTTTCTACCAAACTGATGAAGTAATGTAGTCTTTGTAAAGAAAGGATCTACCCTTGGCTTAGACCATTGTGGAATAAAGATCTCTCGCCTGAATTTTCTTCGTTTTATGTCCTCAACTTCTCCATCTTTGATGTTCTGTTTCATGTACTCTTCAGTCTCTTTGTTATGTAGCTAAGTACGGTTCACTGTCTTTGATTGTGATACATTCAGATTCGAGAACATAACAAACATTTTGAGTGAGACAGAAAACTTTACCGAGGGTTGGACATCTCATTATTTCATACATACCTAACAGAACACACAGATTCTCGGGTGGTCTCTTGCTTTAAGAAATAACCTCTATGAAACTAAGAAGCACAGATACACTATTAGAAGTAAATTAACAGTACATTGATCCCTTAGTGACCTAACACCATCGAGAATTTGGGATTTGGTTGCAGCTTTCCTTCTCTGCAGCAAATAACAATTTCCATGTCTGAAGACAGGCACCAACCAAAGTAAATGAATGCTAAAGAAGGAACAAATAATGGATCTATCAAGGTATTATTGATTTTTTTCCAAGATGTGTTGTACATTAATTCGCATGTAACGAATCCATTTTCTAATATTGGCTTATTAGGCCTCCCATTGCATACTTTGAACATCATATTTGTTCTTCTTTGTGGAACATTCACCGTAAACGGCAAAGTAAATCCAGCATCGGAAGCTAATGTAAGTTCTTTTACTCACTAAAGAATATGTGATTGTCATAGACATCAGCTACTGTCAAATGTGAATATAAATTCTTCTTATATAGAGTTTATATCATCTTCTCATCTCTACATATATTCTTATCAAATTTGTTGGCTAGGGTTGGCGATCCAAAAGCTGCAGATATTGTGTTCACATGTGGGGTCTATATAATTGACATTAAGTTTGGCTTTGGATTGTCTCTCCACATTATTTAAAAAGCTACCCTTTTTGCTTATACTTTGGCCCAGAGAAAATTGATGGTTAGTAGTTTCGGTCACTGGTGAGGTAACATTGGTGTAGAAACTCTCTTCAGAGTTCTTTTTGGGTTCAAAAAGAAAACATGGCAATGGTGGTGAAGAAACTCATCCAGATGAGCTTGGAAATGAACACACTGGGGTATCATCATCCATAACTTAAAACCATTTATTTTCCTCACTATGTATAACTTTTCTGCCACGAATTTTTTTGGGTTCATGTATCTGTTAATTTCTTATGCAGAAAAGAGCTATGGTTTCAAGAGGAGAGATGACGTTTCAAGATGTTTACGGTGCAGAGGCATTGCTGAATGAAGAAGATGAGGAGGATGATAGTGGTTGGAACCTGAGCAGCAGACGATGCCCGTTGAGTTTGTGAAATCGTGTTGCGTCAATTCCACTATGACGAATCGTGGTGATATGGTCCATTGTTATGTATGTTTTGCTTTCACTATGACCCATGAAGTTATTATGACAGGTTCTTCGGAAAATCACTGTCTCCTTTGATGCTAAACATTGTTATCATAATCACACATTATTTTAACACATGTTATCTTTGTAGATTGTAATTGTCTTTGTAATGTTCCTTTTTGAAATTATTTTCTTATGTTCAGTACACACCGACAATAAATATATGAAGTATAAGGTGCATTTTTGC
>NC_027748.1:7665386-7683915 GCF_000695525.1 Brassica oleracea var. oleracea
AAGTCGACAATACCTCTGCCAAATTTCAGCTCAATAAGAGAAGATCTCACCGTTGGATTTACCAAACACCCAAGACTGCTCTGCTGAAGAACTATGGCGACCAGCTTCAAGAAAACCCAGACAACAGAAGATCCAACCGTTGAAATCCAAATCCCTTCGGTGAACCTCTAACCCACTGACTGAAGAAGCTTCCCACAAAATATCAGCCCGATCAGGATCCGTTTGACCCTCCAAATCCAGTCTTGAAAACACCTTACGAGTTTTCTCCTTCTCTCTCTTTTTCTCTTTTCTCTCTCTCTTCTTTTTGTCAAAACTCTATTATTGTGAGTCTAGTGCCAAAGGGGAACATTATTATTTCTTAAGTTCACCCTAATTGGTCCTCTCCATCTAGGAGGGACCCAACAGATGATTGGATTAAAAAGAACATGACAACTTGGTTTGGTCCCAAGAAATATGTCTTCAAGATCAATTCCTAGAAAACACAAGTTTTGAGACCTAACATGTTCACGTAGTCAGAATTTATCCTTTTTTTACTTCATAGGTTTGTTATATATTCTACTATTTTGCTAATATTATCTAGGAGTTTCAGATGAACTGAAATTTGCTAGTTCAAAGCTTTACATTGTTACCACAGAGAAAATGTTGTAGTAAAAATAATAACAAAACAAAGATTTTAAGGAAAATCAGAATAATCATATAAAATATGTAACTATAATATTAAAGGTTCAGGCTTTGGTTGAACACCTTAGAGAGCAGCTTCGCCAGATAATGTGATTACATCTTGCTGCCCAAGTGACCATAGTGAGAACTGGTGTGATCTTATTTTTTTCAGTTCACAATCCTAACCCAAAGATGTTGCAGCATGATGTTGCAGCATGTATGATTTTCCCTCAAGAAACTTTTTGGTGCAAAAAACTTATTAAGGCAAGCATTACTTTACGTTATGAACAGATTTTCTAAAGAGCGAGGAAACACACAGATCATTTGTTTAGTGTATCCCAATGTAAGTTTACTAAGAACCAATGTCATGTAAAGCTCAAAAGTCAAAATAGATCATATCATGTGAAACAAAAAAGATAGAAGATGTTTACTTCTAAAGAGTTAGTTCATTTGTCTACATCTAAACCATTTAATTCAATCTATGATTTGTGAGTTTCAACATCATTTTGAATCAATTATTTTTTCGAGAACATTTATTTCCAAAATTCCAATGAATTCAAAATACACTTACAAAAATAAGAAATAATCTATATTTATCTTATAGAATATAATCAACTACCATTCTAAAGATATTTATTCTAAATACTATCATAATCAAAAAACATTTGTGATCTCTACCAAAAATAACAAAACAAATAGTAAAAATTACATTTATAATTAAAATAAATTTATATTTACAAATGCCGTTCAAATATAAGATGTTTTAATATTATTTTTAAATTAGTGTCCCGTCCGTAGGGCGGATTTATCCTAGTTTTTCTATAAATAAATGCAACCACTGTTCATAAAATTAAAGTTCCATATCGACCTAATGTGATTCCGATTGAAACATGGAAGAGCATCCACATCGTCTTTCTCTTGCAAGTGCTCTAACAATTAAAATAACTATATTAATGCAAAATGTATGAGAGATGGAAAAAATAGAAAGAGGGAGGGGAGATAGTGTTCTCGTTTGAGAGCACTAGAAAACACAGTGAGAACATGTTCTAATACGTGTCATATCACTACTGGTCTAATTCTTGTTATGTTTATAATTTAATTATAGTATTAAGTTTTATTACTTTTATACGTTGAGAGCTTACTTGTTAGAGCTTTTGTTGACGTGGATGCTCTAACATGTAGGACAACTGCGTAGCAATAATAACAAAAATAACCTTTAAAAAGTTCTTACATGAGTTCTCAAATTTATTTTAAATACATATTTATAAAGTGTGGTTTTGGGATCTCAAAATCACCGAAATCCCTTCTCAGATATGTACACTTTTCACCCAAAATATATACACTTAAGAAACTTTTTTAGAGTTCCTATAAAAAAAATTGAATTTAAAATAATGTTACTAAAAAATTCATTCACATCATAATTTTTAAAGATACTAAGAGTGTGATTGGATACCACTAGAGTAAAAGAGAGTAAATAAAAAGATGGAAATGAGAGAAAAATAAAAATGGTGAAAAAAACAAGAAAGAGAAAAAAAAAGTGGAAATGTTATTAGTTATTACTCTAGCAAAATAAAGAGTAAAAATTAGTGTGTATTTCTCTCTCTTTTAAATATTAAGTGGAGTAAAAATTGAAACATTAATTTCTACTTGATTGGTATAATTTTAGTGGAACTTGGAGTAAATAAAAAACTAGACCAAAAGTTTACTCTAAAAGTACAATACAATCGCACTCTAATCATGAAATGTAACGGTGTGACATGACATGACATATCCCACACATTGTCAGTTTTAATCTAATCATGAAGAAAATAATGTTATCACCTTATGGAATGAACCTTTAGCATATGGTTCACGTGAAAACAAATTGACTCAGGGATCACGCCAACTTGCAGTACTAACATTCGTAACTATGCGATGTATAAGAAAGACAACATGCTTTTGTCACAATGTTATCAGACTGCCACTTGTTTTACTCTTAGTTCAATACGATCCATCGCTCGACTTTTTCTAGTATTCGATTGATGATTTCCTCACAATAGTCTATATGGTACATACTCGGTGAAAAGCTTAATTAGTAAGCTAGACGAAAAGAATCGATCAACAAGAAGTAAGCTGTAACTTCACATGCTGCACTTTTAACATATAAAAAACTTCACATGCTGCATAGTTGTTTGTATTTTATTTTGTCGGCAAACGATTATAGAATCCTATAAAGTAGTTCAATACAACAGTTTGATCTGTATAGTAGAGATTTATACAACATTGATCCAAGAAACAAGATGATTCTGGAAATTAAATCTTGCAACCTTTGTCAAGGTTTCACGTCATCATTAGCATCTCTTTTGATGAGCATGAATTTGTAACGAATTTATATATTCAACGTATCTAGCATGCTAATAACTTGATGACTTGATAATTGATTGTCTATAGTCTTGAAGCTTATGGTGTGAGTTTTGCTGACTAAGGCTGGGATATAACACCTTTGAATCTCCAAGGAGCTTCCAGTAGGCTCTAAAGAGGGTTGACCCCTTTATTGTGAACCATCAATGGTTACCAACATGCAACCAATTACAAATTTACAACTCTGCTTTTATGACACCCATGATCCTTGTACAAACACAGCAAGATGTGTTTCCTTTGACTATAACTGCCTGAGCTGTTCTTACAACCGATTCTTCTCTCTTTCCCATGTTCCAGTGAGTATCATGAGCGTGATCTTCTCCGGATATCTGAATTAACGGGAGCCGCTTCAGGCGACCTCTATAATTTCTCAAATTCATTTCACATGTTTTCCATATTCAACTAAAGGGAACAACTTAATATATATTATCAGCTAGTAATCCCTTATATATTATTTGAGAAACATTACAACTTTTTTTTGTAGCCACATGTTATCACTAAGATGATTCTTAGAATCATTAGAGAAATATGTTGGTCCATCTAATTATATAATAAGTTTTTTATTAAACTAACAATAAATTCATCATTAATGTATTTTATTATTTTCTTAAATAAAATTTACGGAATTGCCTAATGTGGCTGAATTATACATGACAATTAATGATTTTGAATAATAAAGATTTGATAAAAAAAGAGTGTATCTTCTATCATATTTATTTAATTTTAAAATATTAAATAAATTAAACAACCACAATAACCATATAATAAAATTTTAGATTTTTATGTATATGTTATATTTTGAATTTTTACAAACGGTTATAAATTACTAAAACTGTTAAAAGTCTCACATTCAAATTTTATGATCCATGGTTTAAAATTTTTGTTATGACAAAATACAAATGATTACAAAAATTATATAAGTAAAAAGTCTAATTTAATTAATTATTTAGATTAATATATATGTTGTTTAAAATTAAACTATAAATCATATAAAATACAATATTTTAGTTTCAAAATTTACTTTGAACAATTTTTTTGATAAACGTTTTGAACGATCATACAACTTATTTTTTTAAAAAAAAATTATAAATTACTAAAACTATTAATCCCACAATGAAAATTTTGTCATCAGTAATTTAATTGTTTTTCTATAAAAGATACAAATGATAAAAAAAACTATATGAGTAGAAATCATCATTTAATAGACATTAATATTAAAAATATACTAAAATATATTATCTATGTTAGTATCATTTAAATTTAATTACATATCCTATCAAATATAAAAAAGAATATTTTTTGGATTAATAAAATTGATTTATATGTTCGCACCAATTTAATTATATATTTAATAGTTACTGACTTTTAATTATTTAATATATATTTATTATTTCATAATATGTAAAAATATTTAATACATAAAATAATTTAATATATATAATGCTGATTCCGCGTACTTGCGCGGATCTTTAACCTAGTTTATCACAGAGCAGAGCTGCTCAACAATATCATTATCAACTAGTGTACGTGCTGTTGAAAAGTTGCTCACTTGGAGGACACTGAATCAGAGACATCTCGCTAGATGAGCAAATGGTTGGCGTTTTCTCATTATTTGTATATTTTACCAAATAACATCTGCACATAAGTGAAAACAAAATAAAAACATTTAAGGAGACGTTAGACAATAAGCAAATCATACAATGAACTTTTATTTATTTTATTTTAATATTTAGTTTTATCTTTATTTGTTTAATTAATACTACATCATATATATGTCATATCATATTTAAGGAGTATTTAATTTTTATCATCAATGTTCAGCAGTATGTCTATCCCTTATTGACTACTACAGTATTAATTATTTTTGAGTGCTTTTATATATTTATGGGTTTCACTGGTAACATTAAAGCGCATGTGCTAAAAATTTGATATAATGTTGATACTGCTGTCTTTTATGACTTCGTAGCTTTAAAAATAAAACTATATCAATATTGTTTATATGCTCTTTTCCCCCTTATCAGTTCTATCAACAACTGGATCCAATAAAAAATATCACGCAAAATATTAGTTTGTAAAATTTGACTTTCCACATTCACATTGTTATTTTTATATTATTTACTCTTCCACATTCACATTTTTTTAGTAGTATATATATATATATATATATATATATATATATATATATATATATATATATATATATATATATATATATATATATATATATATATATATATATATATATATATATATATATATATATATATATATATATATATATATATATATATATATATATATATATATATATATATATATATATATATATATATATATATATATATATATATATATATATATATATATATATATATATATATATATATATATATATATATATATATATATATATATATATATATATATATATATATATATATATATATATATATATATATATATATATATATATATATATATATATATCACATTCATACTGTGTTATTGAATCACTATTCTACGTCAAAATTAGTCCATGTTCAAAAACTCGTCCGAGTAGCCGATTACTCGTCCGAGAATACGGAACTCGGAGACCCACCGTGGCGAGTTGGTGATGATCGGTGGTGTTATGCGTTGACCAGAAATTTGCCGGCTTTGACCGTCTAATTGAAGAACGCGGCGAGTAAATCTGAAATCGGAGATAAAATTTTAAAACGTTTATGCTCAAATCCTTTTATCCGACAGAATCCACACATCCTTTATTAAGATCTGTAAATATTAGATCAAAACCAACGACAAAACTAATAGAAACAAGTGAAACATGTGTTATAACGTGTAATGGAGTCGAGGAATAATTTCTCAGGCGAAGGGACGAAGAAGATAATGTCTCAAATTTACCTTATTATTCTTTATTATTAAAAATATCATAAAAAATCTGTAAGAGGTTCGATTTTTAATAGATATCTATATTATATTTATATAAAATCTTAGATTTTCAATTAACCGCTCGACTTAAATCTAATTCAGTTTCAAACATTGTGTATAAATAAAATATTATATACAGAAAATACAAAAAATTTCTCTCCATATACTCTCCGATTTTTTCCCAATTTTTCAATTAATCGCTAGGCCGGTGACACGCGTAGCGTCTAACGAGTTTCCAAACATGGAAATTAGTATACGGCCATATACGTTCATACCCTATCTTTTATCTTACAGCCATCTCTAATCATCTCCAAAAGACACCGTTTGTCTTTAAAATTTTCAAAATCGTGTCTTATTTTTAGAAGAAAAAAAGATTGCCACGTTGCAGAAGAGTTGTATTTATTCAACTTTAATTAAAAAAAATTATACTTTAATATTGCCAGCACAAGAATTGATTACTTAGTTTATTTGTGATAAATACAACACCTCCCAAGCAGAAAAAAGTCACTCACAAAAACACCTCGAGCTCTCTCTACCATACAAACCAAAAATATCGGTGGTTCAATCTTCAGTACCCGACGCCGGCGGAAAGATCATGGCGGGACAGTCGCGAAAATGGATGATTCTGGTGGCGACGATTTGGATTCAGGCTTTTACCGGGACCAACTTCGATTTCTCGGCTTACTCTTCAGATTTGAAGTCGGTTTTGAAGATTTCGCAGGTGCAGCTTAACTACCTCGCCGTGGCTTCTGATCTCGGGAAGGTGTTCGGTTGGTCGTCGGGGCTTGCGCTGATGTACTTCCCGCTTTGGACGGTGCTTTTCGCTGCGGCGTCTATGGGATTCGTCGGTTATGGAGTACAGTGGCTTGTCATCACTAACTTCATCTCTCTGCCTTATATTATGGTAACTTCACTATTCTTTTACCTTTTCTTTTTGAGGAAACTGTTTCTATTCATTTTAAAAATATTGTGCATCTTGTTGTTGTTGGCAACCACCTAGCAACCACAACTTTATAAATAATATAAAAAATTAGAAAGAAAATCATGATTCGGCATGATTCTTTATTATTTAATGTTCATTATTCATAGAGAACTCGTGAAGAATGAAATAGAAAGGTAGAGATTTGTATAAACCAGAAATTGTCTTCATTGTTGATAAATGAAATAAAATCCCAACAATTCATTCTTCATTGGTTACTCAAAAAACGAAAAGTTATATTATGTCAGCTTTACTCGTCTCTACTTTTTGTTTTGATGAAATTGTGTGTTTTAAAAAAAAAAGTTCTTATCCACTACTCTCTTTTTTTTATGGAACACTTCTTACCACTACTCTTTTGTTGAGAATCACTACTAAATGAAAAACTTGTGAAGACACAAAATAAATGTGCAGAGAATGTAATGGTCTACAAAAATTATTTCCGTTGTTGTTTGTTGAGAAACTGAAATATAATATAGCCACTTCGTAGTTAAATGTACAAGTGTATTTTAATATATATACTGTAAATTTCTGTGAAATTTAAGTATATGATTTATTTTGTAAAATTATTAAATATGATATGATAAAGTTATCAAACTGCAATATTTTCATGTGGAAATAGTTTTATTGCATATCATGCAAATTATATTTGAAGTATAAGACATAGTTCTTTCTAATCATAAGTAGTTTTATGTGGAAAGTTTAATGAATTTTCTATTTCTTCGAAATGACTTTCATGTTGGTTGTTATATCTTAAGAGTTATTCATATGTTCATACATATAATTTTGTCACGATTCACAAATGAGACTAAACCAAAACTTTTCGAGTCACAAACTGGGTGACGATTGATTGGTAGATAGGTAGTTCACAATTGCTTCTTTGTTTGTCGATTTTTCTTATTTTTTTATTTCTTCTTGGCATGTTCGGGCTTGTCTCGTGGTTGATGGCTATTTCGAAAATCTGCAACTATTTTATAATTAAAATATGACGTCAAAAAGGAATATTTATTTATCCTTTATATAAAATTATTATTGTCTATTAGATATGCAAAAAATGGCCACCGGATTTATTTATTAAACGTCTTTTTCTGATGAGTAAGATGTTTGTGGTTGAGAAAAATCAATGAAATAGATATACAAATATTAAATGTGACGCTTTTAGTAGTTAAATGTTGTCTTTCTCAAACAGTCAAACTCAATCATTATTGGGTAAAATAATCAAAAACAAAATTTGTAAAATAATCAAATAAAATTTAGTAGTTAGATTTTTTTAAATTTCTTGTCTCTGAAGAAACTTTGATTAATATTGGTTCGTTACTATACAGGTGTTTCTCTGTTGCTTACTTGCTGGTCTAAGTATCTGTTGGTTCAACACAGTCTGCTTTGTGCTCTGCATCAGCAACTTCCCTGCAAACAGAGCACTTGCTCTTTCCCTCACAGTAAGCTTCAACGGTGTAAGTGCTGCTCTATACACACTTGCTTACAACGCAATAAACCCAACCTCTCCAGAGCTCTACCTTCTCTTAAACGCTCTCATACCTCTCGTTGTCTCCTTCACTGCAATCATCCCGATCCTTCGCCAACCACCTTTCGAGCCTCTTCCACCAGAAGGAGTTCGCCGCGACTCTCTCATGTTTCTACTGCTCAACATTCTCGCCGCTCTAAACGGTGTTTACCTCCTCCTCTTTGAGTCAAACTCCTCCGATATAACCTCTGCTCGTCTCCTCTTTGGTGGTGCAATCATCCTCTTGGTCCTCCCTTTATGTATCCCCGGTTTAGTCATCGCCCGTAAGTGGTATCATCGCACAATCCACACAAGCTTCCGCCTCGAAGGTTCCGGTTTCATTCTTGTTCATCCTGATGAGCTTGAGTTGCATAAAGGGATGGTTGCACATGAAGCCAATAGAGAAAGCTACCAGTTGCTAAACGACGACGTTGTGCAAAACCTTGTTATTAAGACTACAGCTCCAGAGGAAGGTGACAGTGATGAGTCTTGTTGCAAGAAGCTTATCACAAGAGGCCAGCTTGAGATATTGGGAACTGAACATTCTTTGTCGCAGCTCTTACGTAGAGCTGACTTCTGGTTCTACTATATTGCATACTTCTGTGGTGGAACCATCGGTCTTGTGTACAGCAACAACCTCGGACAGATTGCTCAGTCTTTAGGACAAAGCTCAAAGACTACAACTCTTGTCACACTTTATTCTTCCTTCTCATTCTTTGGAAGATTGCTCTCGGCAACACCTGACTATATCCGAGCGTAAGTGCATTCGATCCACACTGATGAAATTTATTAATTTATTAATTTATCAAATATTAATTTATAGAGTTTATGGTTTGGTTTTGCGGGTTTTGATTTGGTTTAAGTTACGCAGGAAGGTTTATTTTGCAAGAACCGGGTGGTTAGCAATCGCGCTTTTACCAACACCAATCGCGCTTTTCTTGCTCGCATCATCAGGAGCCGCGTCAGCGTTACAAGCGGGAACAGCTCTGATAGGTCTAAGCTCAGGATTCATATTCGCAGCAGCTGTTTCGATCACATCAGAGCTTTTTGGACCAAACAGTGTTGGAGTTAACCACAACATCTTGATCACAAACATACCAATCGGATCGTTGATCTATGGATTCTTGGCTGCATTGGTCTATGACTCACATGGTTCGACTGTGATCAAATCGATGAAAGACTCCGTCGTGTGTATGGGACGGGGTTGCTATTACTTGACCTTTGTGTGGTGGGGATGCTTGTCGGTTCTTGGACTCGCTTCTAGTCTTGTGTTGTTTATTAGGACTAGAAGAGCTTATCAACGGTTTGAACAAGCTCGGATAACTTCAAATATTGATTCATAGAAATTTACCTTCATTCCCCAACGGCTTGTGTATATCACAGTATATGTAGGGATCTATATTTAACAGACGTATTAATGGACTGTTATGGATTTTGGCTGATAATATTTTGTTGTCGCTGATTTATTATAGTCTCAAATTCTGATAATTGTTAAATTATCCTATCATTTCTACAATAATATTATTTTGTGAGAATTTACGTTTGACAGCCCTACTTGCAATTAAATCAATTTATGCTCTTTCTTTTATGGTTGTGTAAACCTTCCTGGCTGATAAATTAATACCGTTTTTTTAAAATACAGTTTTAATTAATATATAAAAAATTTTAAAAAATTATTTTTCTCGAGAATGAAGTGATTTGCCCCCATCAATTATGGATTACATTACTGAAGACTCACCTTTTCATTACAGATAAATATATATATTAAAATGTTGATAAATCAAAGATACTCGAGTAATTAAAACTATACTTACTAATTTAGGGGTAGATACAAAACCTCTGATCCTTAATACAAAGAAAAAGCCTCTCATAAGCTAAAGCCATCTTACTCGCCGTAAACATCTCCGCCGCATACTCTTTACACTTCCTCCCTCTCTCCGCCAATCTCTCCGCTCCTTCCGCCACCGCAACTTCCATAACCGCGGTCAAAGCCTCCACATTCGGCGCAAACATAAACCCAAACTCGTCGTTCACCACAATACTCCTCTTTATGCTTGCGTACCTCGACGCCATCACCGGTTTACCACTCAACATCGCTTCCATCAAAGTCAAATCAAGACCTTGTGGTCTAAGCGTCGGATTCACAAACAAATCTATTCCGTTGTAGAAGCCCTTGAGCTCATTTGGATTTAGAGATCCCAAAATAGTAACTTTCTCTCCAAGTTCCTTGTAACGGTTCTCCCATGGTCCTGACCCAGCTACCACAAGGTGAACATTTGAATGCGTTTCGATTAGTTTTGCGAAAGCTTCGTAGAGAATTGGATGTCCCTTGTCTTTCACCAATCTCCCTGCGGCTCCTAAGACAATAGCCGATGAGTTTTCTTGTAACCCTAGTTTTGACCTAAACAGAGAACGTAGCTTCTTGTCTGATTTGAACCCATTTTCGTCGACTCCGTTGAGGATCACATGAACCCTTTTCTCCGGGATTTGGTAAACGTCTCTCAGCATTTCCCCGCAGCTGTCGCTGATTGCTATGTGATGAGCGTAGTTGTGGAAGAATCTGATTTCGTCGAGTATCTTGGGAAGCACGGCACCGTATAGGCTTGCGTTGAAGCCTTGTGATCTTGGTTCGCCTGGTTTACGGATTAGATCTTGGTAAATGCTTGACTGTAAGCTCTCTAATGCAATGCCGTGCCACGAGACGGCTAGGTTTGGAACCTCTCTGGCGATCCAGTGCGGTAAAGCCACGCTTTCCGTGTGAACCACGTCAAATGGTTCCTTTTTGTTTTCCTCTTGGTAAAGCTCCCATGCTTTGTTGTACCGCCATTTTCCTGGCTCCGCGTCGCCGTGGGAATGGATTGTAGGGTTTAGGGTTTTGTCTGAAGCGGGAGTGATTTTGTTGGTTTGAGGGGAAGGGTCTAAGGGAGAGGTGAAAACGTGGACGTGGTGTCCACGGCGGGCTAAAGCAGTGTAGAGAGTGAAGGCATGGCGTTCCATGCCACCGGGGTTGGGCCCGGTGGGCCATTTTCTGGAGAAAACTGCGAGTTTCAGGGTTTTTGGAGGAGGGTTGGTTAAGGAGAAAGCAAGGCGGTTCCATGCGAATTGGGCTGTTTGGAGATCGCCAGACCACGGTGGCTGGTTTGTGTCAGAGGAAGGGGAAACTGCGGCGGTTGTGGAGGAGGAGCAAGAAGAGGAGGTGCGGAGGAGGAAGAGAGCTGGGATGGTGAAGAGGACGGTGAAGAAAAGGAAAGTGCAAAGGCTGAAATGAGAGTTAGGTTTCTTGAGTTTGGTTTGTGAAGCCATTGTTTGATCTGGACAATCTGATGTTGTGTCTGCTTGTTCAACTAGATGATAGATAAAAGGAAAATTGTGATTTCTCATCTCTGAGAAATTAATGATAAACTTACAATATAAGTAAACGATAAAGTGGAGATGGTCCATTAAAGTTAACTTCAATTTTTATAAGATTTTATTTTAGTGGTTTGGTAACGTCTAAATATGACCAAGAAAGAAACGTGAGGCTGAGGCTGAGGCTTCACTTCTGCGAGATCACTTTAGTTGTGTACATATGGGAAATGTTCATGTGACTTGTTGCGTGACTTTTTTACACATAAACAATGTGAACACTCCTAAATCTCATGCAAAAATTAATAATCATAATAGTATGGTATATTGAGTAATTAATATATTATATAGGTCAATGGCCTAAAAACATTGGTAAGGTCCGAAGCAAAACTATTTAGTTAGTGTGTTTGGCCTCCACTTTTTGACTTTTCGATTGTGATATATTCATTTTTCTAATGCGGATTTGTTGGTATTTTACAACTCAAGCATTTGACTTTCTTAACTTTTTAGACTATACATTTCGTTGTATAGTAGTATCAAACATGCATAAATTTAATGCATATGCGGTGGCAAGTGATCTGGTAATGCATTCGTATTGGAACTTTACTTCAAGTTTCATAGAATCTTATTAACTATTTAACATGCAAGAGATATTTTGTAATAAGTTCACATTGGAACTTTACTTCAAGGCTCAATGAATCTTTCACAAGTCAAACTTTAGCTTTTACTTTTTCAAGAATACTCCACAAGAAAGAAAAAAACAGAGTTTGGTATTATTGTACTGATGAAACGGTGTTTAATAGCATCATTAACCGGGTTCCTTAAACCCGTCTCTTACTGATATTAGAATTAAAAAAAAATAGCAATTACCTTAGAGCATGATTAACGCTATGCGATCCTTATGCGATCCTTATTTTTATTTTTTTTTATTTTTTTAATAAATAAACTAATTGCGGGCCACCACGTGTCGGTGGGGCCCGCAAACAGTCAGAAAACTCACCCATGATCGATCCTTATCCGGCGACTTTGGGGACCGCTTTTGAAAATCTATGTGGGGCCCACATACTAATTTTGTGCAAAAACCACCTTAAGAAACGGCGATATTCATGGTCTTAGAGTATGATTATTGGGAAGTTCTTAGAGTGGGGTTTTAGCGGAATATAAGAACCCGTCTCTTAACTTTTAACTAAAAAAGTTAAGAACCGACTCTTAAAACTCTTATTTAAGAACCGGTTCTCAATTTTTTTAGTTAAAAGTTAAGAGACGAGTTCTTATATTCCGCTAAAAATCATGCTCTTAAGAATCATGCTCTTAGGCGACGTCTCTTGATCAAGAGATTGAAGAGACGCTCTTGTAGGACTCACGTCGCTCTCTCGGATTCTGTTTCCCGCATCAGACAAATCAAATGGTCTCCTCTCTTCCTCACTTTTGATTGATAATACTCGGGAATCAAAGTTCAAGCAGGGAGGCCCTTTGTGGTATTGTAGGTTTCAGTTGAATCAGTGCTCTCTCTGATGCTTTCCTTGAATCAATAGAGGGGAGGAGGGAAGGAGAATGGAATCGGAAGCCCAGTGGACCAGTGGCGTTAACAGCGGAGGAAGAAGCAATTCTGAGGGAAGGAATCCCTTTGGAGCTTTCACAGTGGACGTCGATAACGGTTGGGACGACATATATTCATATTAAAGGTTTCACCTTTCTCTCTGGGTTGGGTTTCTTAATTCATGACCAAAGATGGTGGCTTTCTGATTGTTTCTGTTGGAACTCTGCTCTTAAACATAATATAAAGGCTGACTTTTTTGACTTTTCTGGTGGCTTTTCCGGCCAAACCGGTGGTCGTCATGACCGGATTATTAGCTCGTTGGAAAGCTTGCAACGAGCACTAAAATCCAGTATATTCATATGTCAAAAACAAGGCTAAATTGAATGAGAAATAATGTGTTGAAGTGATGAACTCGGAATGTCCCACTAGTAAAAAATTTCCGCATAGCCACGGTAGTGCCAGTGTAAAATTGTGGCTTATTTGAAAAAGTCATTGTTTAGCCACGATTAGCCACAGTTAGCCACAATTTTTTTTAAAAGCCACGATTATTCTTTTCTATCCACGAATCAGTCACTAAATAATCATGGTTATTTTAGTAGCCACGATTTAGCTACGAAATAACAGTGGCTAATCGTTAGCCACGACTCAGCCACTTTATTTTTGTGGCTATTTAGTTTTTATATACCCTAAACCCTAAACTTCAAAATTAAATTATATATCCTAGATACTAAAACCAAAATACAAATATAACATTTTTTCAAACTTTAAATATAAATGTTAAATTTAAATTCTAAATATAAATTTCTTTAAAATCCATTATAAATCTTAAACCTAAACCCTTATAATCTTAAACTTCACATACAAAAACCATAAATCTAATGTTTTCAAACCACAAACCTTATATCATACATTAAATCACAAATATTTAAATCTAATTAAACCCAAAATGTATATATTTCAAACTCTAAAAATATTTATACTTTCAATTATTTAATCTTAACATTTACATTTAATCCTAACAAGTATACTCAAATCCTATTTCTCAAACTATAAACTCTATATTGTAAACATATATCATTAAACCATGAAGCATTATATCTTAAATTCAAAATATTGAAATTTAAATTGAAAATCTTATCAATTTTCTTTAGGTTATGCACTATAATCATAAGCTAACAACTAAATAATAAAAAGAAAAGAAATACTGAAATCTAATGCTAATTCCTAAACTAACTTCTCATTGGTCAAAAGAAGAAAGGAACGGATTACCCCCTGTTAGATCACAACCATTCATAAAGATCTATCGAACGGCCACAACTACACACGCTTTTTATTTTTATTTTTAATTTATTTTCTTCTTCCTTCTCTTCTCTCGTCTCTGATTTTTTTCTAGATCTAAGTTTCGTTTTCACACAGATCTCTCTACCGCTCACACATCTCTCCATCTCTGCTCACAGAAGAAACATCAATGCCTCTACTCACATATCTATGTTTGTCTCTTATCAGTTGTGTATGTATTTGATTTTGTTTTGATAGATGACAGAGACGGAGGTGGACTGCGATGGTAACGAAGATGGAGAGACATAGATGGCTGAGGAAGAAGACGCGACGGCAGGAAGAAGCGGAGGTGATACTGAATCTTTTTAGTATTTGTGTTTTTTAGATTTCCATTAATGTGTTTATTTTGTTTCAGATTTTTAAACTAGGAAGAAGAAGAAGAAGAAGGAGAGAAGACAAAGGAAGAAGAAGAAAAGCCAAGATGAAGCTTCGCTGGCTCCTTCCAGAGCCAATATTGAAGAAGATGAAGGTGGTGCGGTGGTGCGTGTATCACCGGCGACACGGGGGTGGGCTATCACCGGAGGAATGTTGCGCGTGGTTCATGGCCTGGTGCGCGTGGTGCTGTGCGAGGATATACATATATAATAAACATGTAATTTATAAGATTTTATATTTTATTAATAAATTATTTTATTTTTTATTCTTGTTTTTTTTTTCTTTTTAAATTTTAATAAAGCCACAGTGAGATAGTGGCTAACCGTGGCTATTTGTTGTTATGTTAGCCACGAAAAGCAGCATGGTAAAACCGTGGCTCGTAGCCACGTTTAGCCACAGTTTTTTCCAGCCACGAGGCTATAGCCACGGTAAATTTCCAATCCATAAGCGTGACTTATTTTCTTTGTAGCCACGTTTTTCTCTTCTATAGCCACTGTATTGTAATGGATGTATTGTAGTGGCTATGCGGTGAATTTTTACTAGTGTCCGGCTCGGCTTGGCTCGGCGTGGTCTTGGGTCTTGGGTCTTGGGTCTTGGTGGAGGGCCTCGGCCCGATAAGAATATTCTTTTTGGACCAAGTTAAGCTCAACATTTTGCCATTTAAAATCTCAAAAACAACATGCATTGTATTTGAAACGACAAGCAGTTTGTCTAGAAAATAAAAAAGTCATGTTGTTTATCCTCTCGAGATATTTAAACGAGATAAGAAAGAGAGAGATAGCGAGTCTTGAGGAATAAGTTCGTAACTTGAACTTCCCGAGATCTTTGCCAAATCTCCACTAATGAGTGCACGTTATGCAACAGTTACGGGAAGTCGCTCCTCGTCCATCTCTTTAAATACAACTCGTCTCTCTTCTCATTTCTCCAACTTTTACACATCAAACCAACAGCGAAAATCCCTTAGCATAAGTCATAAATACGAGAGTGTTTCGTACAGTTTATAGTTCGATAGGGCGATCACGAGTGAGGCGTGATTCGTCTGCCATGGTTGTATCCTGGGACTCTATATTCGTACAGTTCCGTCTCACTAACGGAGCAAATATTTTGAGTTAAGGAAAGAGATCATATCTCGACTCCATGTCTCTTTGCGAATACGATTTCTTATCGTTCTTGTATTCGTCTTTTACATTCGTTTATTTCCTTAACATCGCTTTTATTCTATCGTTTATGTCAATCTGGTTTTCCGGATTTTACAATCTTAACTCAAAATCACTTTATGTTTAAAAGCTTTAATCGGGTTGAAAAACGATTAATAAAAACGAGTTTTGGAACCGTGTTTGCGATTTGCTTTCTAGCACTTCCGTGAAATGTTTGTTCTTATCTCATAACGATGTTTGCGATTTGCTATACGCTTATCCGCGAAACGTTTCTGCATTATTCTGTAACGTGTTTGTGATTTGCTTTATAGCACTTCCGCGAAACGTTTCTCTTTTATTTCATTACGCTTTGCGGATTGCTTTCTAGCATTTTCGCAAAACGTTTTTGATACATTAACAAAATGTTATTTACATGAATCGTTTTCAATAATCGCTTTATTAAGCGAGTTTGTGAAACATTCTAAGTCTATACAAAACGATTTCTGCGAACGCTTTTAAGCGAGTTTGCAAAACGTTTTTCTCAAGACTTATATCGATATGATTTGGTTCAAACACTTTTGGGGTCAAAATCGGTCACGACGGAATCAATGTCTGAAAATCCGTAAAAATCGGCATGAACGTTTTTATGAAAAATAAATCTTAGAAAAAGATATATTTTTACGAAGAATCTTGCGGAGAAAACACATTTACGAAAAATCGGAGAAAGACGCGAACAAGGTTGCCGCGTAGCAACCAACGCAAAAGCTGGTCGCTACGTAGCGTGCTCGGTCGCTACGTAGCGTGCTCGTTCGCTACGTAACATGCTTGGTCGCTACGTAGCGTGCTCGATCGCTATGTAGCGTGCTCGGTCGTTACGTAGCGTGCTCGGTCGCTATGTAGCGTGCTCGGTCGCTACGTAGCATGCTCGGTCGCTACGTAGCGTGCTCGGTCGCTACGTAGCGTGCTCGGTCTCTACGTAGCGTGCTCGGTCGCTACGTAGCGTGCTCTGTCGCTACGTAGCGACCGAGCTCGAGGCAAAGCTCGGTCGCTACGTAGCGACCAAGCACTCACTCGGTCGCTATGTAGCAACCGAGCTCGAGCCAAAGCTCGGTCGCTACGTAGCGACCGAGCTCGGCCAAGCTCGTTCGCTACGTAGCGACCGAGGTCGAGCCAAAGCTCGGTCGTTACGTACTCATTCTTTATCGAAAGAAACCGTAATAAACGCTTCGAGTCGAGAGACGGCCCAAAGGGACCTAAGACACGACTCGTGGCCCAACTTACGATTTCTTAACCAACAGCCCGTAAACCGCATGTCGGTTTACGCTTGGTCCGCAAGGGAAGATAAATGTCAAGTTTCCGCGGATAAATACGAAATTTTGAAGATAATTACGAAGATCGGAAAAAATGGAATATCTCCATTTTTATGCTATAGCGGCTTAAGGGCAGAAAAGGAAAGACGTAAACCGACCTTGGAGTCAGTATATAAGGGGTCCTAGGCGAGAGGCATTGAGGAGAACTTTTAGAGCGAACTTAGCACTTAGAGCAATTAGGCAACTTTTCGTTTTTGTTATCTCGAGCTGCGACTCAACTAGGTTTTGCAGTCTTAGGTTGTTAGAACTAGGAATCTCGCCGACAGCTCTCGTGGCCAAGGCTTCTACCTTGTTGTAAAGCTCATACGCGGATTCGGAATAAAACTCCTTTTGCTCTCTTTTACGATTTCTTATTTCTTTTCGTCTTTGATTGCGTGTTCTGATTGCTTGGCGTGTGGTTTAACAGATATCCGGGACCTCTGGGAAATTAGGGTTTTCCTAACTTTCCTTATTTAAACGGAAATCGATAGTGTGAATTTCGGTTCCCACAGTTTGGCGCGCCAGGTAGGGGGTACAGATCAATCTAACTCTCAGCCACAAAACGTTTGATCAAAACAATGTCTGGAAACACGAAAGATAAAATCATATTTTGCAATAACGCTGGTAAGACAACTCCAGCCGCCACTGCGCCTACGGCGAACGCTTAGGCAAACACCACAGTTCTTGAGAAAATCGAAAACCTAGTCGCGACTCTTCGCCACAGGAAGTGCAACGAAACAAGCTCGCGATTTCTCTGCCTAAACTAAAGGGAAACGATAAATTTTATCAAACCCCGTAAGTTTGGCTCATTTCCGAGCTAAAAAAGTTTCATTGCGTATGAGTTTTACCAAAACACTTTTTCCGAAAACTTTTCGGAAGGTAAAACTTGTTCTCCCAAAAACCGCAGAAAACCCATAGGTTAATCGCGGAAAAAGGAAGCGCAGCAAATTGATTACACAGCTCGGTCGCTACGTAGCGACC
>NC_027748.1:7684783-7685277 GCF_000695525.1 Brassica oleracea var. oleracea
GGCCGCCTTGTCATCGAGTTGACGATTCGAGATATCGATGTCGCTAGGGTGCTTATCGACACCGGTAGTTCGACCGATATCATCTTCAAAGAAAAGCTCGAAAAAATGGGGATCAATCAATCCGAAGGCACAAAATACCCAAGCCCACTGCTGGGACTTTTGGGGGAAATAACCATGGCCTACGGATCGATTAATCTCGCTGTAAAAGCCGGAACCGTTACGAACGTCAAAAAGTTTCTAGTCATTGACCATCCCGCATCTTACAACGTTATCATGGGGACG
Source organism: Brassica oleracea var. oleracea (assembly GCF_000695525.1). Classification (NCBI taxonomy): domain Eukaryota; kingdom Viridiplantae; phylum Streptophyta; class Magnoliopsida; order Brassicales; family Brassicaceae; genus Brassica; species Brassica oleracea. The sequence continues at coordinate 7,685,066 of NC_027748.1, forward strand.
CCATGGCTAAACGCCATGCGCGCAATCCCGTCAACGTACCATCTTTGCCTCAAGTTCCCGACCCCTAACGGAGTCGAGGTAATATGGGGAAATCAGAGAGTCTCACAGGTTTGCTTCGAGATCAGTCCTAGAAAAGTGGAGAAAAAGACCAATCCTCGAGATCAGTCCTAGAAAAGTGGAGAAAAAGACCTCCAGCAAAGATACACGAGGTC
>NC_027748.1:7685490-7687585 GCF_000695525.1 Brassica oleracea var. oleracea
CCCAGACTGGCTCGCCAACCCTGTAGTAGTCAAAAAGAAAAACGGGAAGTAGCGAGTTTGCGTGGATTTTACTGACCTAAACAAAGCATGTCCAAAGGATAACTTCCCTCTACCACATATTGATCGATTGGTAGAGACAACAGCGGGCAACGAACTTTTATCCTTCATGGATGCCTTCTTAGGTTATAATCAAATTAGGATGAATCCCGACGATCGCGAGAAGACTGCGTTCATTACCGATCGCGGAACTTATTGCTATAAGGTAATGCCCTTCGGCCTCAAAAATGCCGGTGCAACATACCAACGACTCGTAAACCAAATGTTCTCCAAACAACTCGGAAAAACGATGGAGGTTTATATCGACGACATGCTCATCAAATCCTCAAAGCAAAAGATCACGTGTCACATCTCGAAGAGTGTTTTGCGCAATTAAATTCCCATAACATGAAGCTCAACCCGACAAAATGTAGATCCGCTGTGGCATCAGGGGAATTCCTCGGCTACTTGGTCACATACCGCGGTATCGAAGCGAATCCAAAACAGATCAACGCACTAATCGAGATGGCTTCACCAAAGAATAAGCGGGAAGTCCAAAGACTGACCGGCAGAATCGCAGCGCTCAACCGATTTATTTCACGATCAACAGATAAGTGCCTGCCCTTCTACGACGTCCTGCGAGGAAATAAAAAATTCGAATGGTCGGAGGAGTGCGAAAACGCCTTCCAACAGTTGAAGCGCTATTTAGCTACCCCTCCAGTCCTCGCAAAACCCGTGGAAGGGGAATCTTTATTCTTGTACATCGCTGTGTCGGCAACGACCGTAAGCGGAGTCCTGATCAGGGAAGAACGCGGGGAGCAGAAACCTATTTTCTACATAAGCAAAACCTTGCTGGATGCCGAATCTAGGTATCCTTTGATGGAAAAATTGGAATGCGCGGTCGTAACGTCGGCCCGAAAACAAAGACTATATTTCCAATCCCACACGATTGTCATCCTCACGACTTTTCCCTTACGGACAATTTTGCATAGCCCAAGTCAATCAGGCCGATTGGCTAAGTGGGCGGTCGAGTTGAGCGAGTATGACATCGAATACCGACCGAGGACAAGCGCAAAATCACAAGTGCTCGCAGACTTCCTGGTCAAACTTCCAACGGGAACAATAACCAATGAGGAACCAAATTCCACCTGGCTCCTCCACATCGACGGATCCTCATCCAAGCAAGGATCGGGTATCGGAATCCGTCTTACCTCACCGACGGGCGAGATCTTGGAACAATCGTTCAGGCTGGAATTCTATGCCTCGAACAACGAGGCCGAATACGAGGCATTAATCGCAGGGCTACGTTTGGCTCACGGATTAAAAATATGTAATCTCCATGCTTACTGCGACTCCCAGTTAGTGGCCAGTCAATTCAGCAGAGAGTATGAAGCCAGAGACGAATGGATGGACGCGTACGTCATATTGGTCCAAGGTCTAGCTCAAAGACCCTTACGCGGATCCCCCGTTCCGAGAATGTCCAGGCGGACGCCCTCGCGGCCCTAGCATCAAGTTCCGATCCAGGACTCAAAAGGGTAATTCCGGTCGAGTTCATCGAACATCCGAGCATCGGACCACCAATCGTCGTCAATCTCATAGAAGGCCAAGACGACGAAGAATAAATTATCATACCACCACCATCAGAGCAATCTGATTATGGCTGTGATACCCCATGGCTTCAGACGATTCGAGACTACATCGTCGACGGGCAACTACCCGCCGAAAAATGGGCAGCTCGCAAGATCCGAACACAGGCCGCACGCTACGTAACAGTGGACGGCGAAATCTACATATGGAGATTCTCCGGACCACTCATGACGTGACTGGAAGGAGAAAAGGCGAGAAAAGTAATGGAGGAAATACATTCCGGCTCCTGCGGCAACCATTCCGGCGGGAGATCACTAGCCGTGAAAATCAAACGCCATGGATACTATTGGCCGACAATGATCGGAGATTGCGAAAAATTCGCACGAAAATGCGAAAAATGCCAAAGACATGCACCAACCATCCAACAACCGGCCGAAGTTCTTTCCTCCATCACATCGCCCTACCCCTTTAT
>NC_027748.1:7687671-7688977 GCF_000695525.1 Brassica oleracea var. oleracea
TCCGATTTTTTTTCTCAAAATGGGTAGAGGCGGACTCGTACGAAAGTATAAAGGACGTATAAGTCGAGAATTTCGTATGGAAAAACATCATCTGTATGCATGGAGTTCCTTATGAGATCGTAACCGATAACAGGTCTCAGTTCATCCCCACCCGTTTCGAAGCATTCTGCGAAAAATAGAAGATACGACTCAACAAGTCAACTCCCAGATATCCGCAGTGCAACAGACAGGCTGAAACAATCAACAAGACCATTCTCGACGGACTGAAGAAACGCTTAGAGGCCAAAAAAGGCAGAAGGGCAGATGAACTCGAGGGAGTCCTCTGGTCTCACCGTACCACCCCAAGGCGAGCAACGGGAGAAACTTCCTTCGCTTTGGTATACGGCACGGAATGCATGATTCCCGCGGAAGTTGAATTTCCTGGTGTTCGAAGAAGGTTATTACCCGAACGAGAGGAACTCAACGATGCTATGCTCTTGGATGATCTCGACCTCATTAACGAGCGCCGGGATCGAGCGCTTATTGGAATTCAAAACTACCAGCACGCCGCTGCAAAATACTATAATTCCAACGTACGAAATCGTAGGTTCAATCAGGGGGATCTGGTCCTTCGCAAAGTTTTCCAAAACACCACTGAACGAAACGCGGGAAAACTCGGAGCAAACTAGGAAGGTCCCAATAAAATCGAAAAAGTCGTCCGACCAAGTTCTTACGAAATAGCCAACATGCAGGGCATAAAAATTCCTAGAACCTGGAACGCGATGCATCTCAAAAAATACTATCACTAAACGAACCAACCCGCAATCACGGAACTACGAGACGGCTTGATCTCCGTAAGGAGTACGTAGGCAGTTTGCCGAAAGGCAAATTCTGCTGTCCCCCCTCATTAAAAAGGGGGGAGTGGGTACGTATACTCGTATACTCCCCAAAATCGAAAAAACTTCTTACCACGCTCTTGGTGTTTTCGACTTATCAAAACCTCCTCACCTGTAAAATCAGTGCAAGGTCTTCGGATATTAGTCAACCGTTTAGGAGAAGCAACCTTCGGCATCACGAGACGTCGCAAAAGATGCCTCAAAAGTTTATTTCTCTCGAACAAACGAAACTTCCGTCACAAAAGAAACATATATGTGCACACACCAGCACCTGTTTTGCGCAAAAAATTCGAACCAACGGCACACGCCACCAAGTCCGATGCTGATCACATCGAACTCACAAAACGTCCTAAACAGACATAGCCATCTCACGAAGATGACTCTCTTACATCCAACACAAGGATAATAGCGCTATAAAAGAAATCCGAAAT
>NC_027748.1:7689304-7690046 GCF_000695525.1 Brassica oleracea var. oleracea
TCTTACCATAAAAAGAAAGCCGCAGAGCGGCAGGGATTCAAAGCCACACACGGCCAGTCCCGAAATACAAATAAGGCCATTCAAGGCCGAAACATAAAAACATAAAAAAAAATCTCTCGCAAGAGATCTAACCCAAGTCATCCTCAGAACTTACGCCCCCTCTTCACCCGCTGCCTCGTCCGAGCCTGGAGCCGCGCCACCTCCGTTTTCTCCGACCATCGGATCTTTCCCCTCTGGGTCTTCTGAACACGTCGGAAGGAAAGACACGGATTTCAGGTCGGCCAGGACGAGACCGAAATCTCCATTCTCGGCCGCCATATCTCCCTTGCAGCCGGACAGTCGGGCCTCTTCGGCCTCCAAGGTCGGGGGAGCCTCACTTTGGAACGACCGAACCACGGCCATCCCGCCCTCAATCATCGCCAAAGCTAGATCCCTGCTCCGGATACACTCGAGGGAACCCAGGGAAGCAGAAATCTTCGCCAAGCGAGCTTGACACTCCGCGCGAAGGGCATCAGTAGCCTCTTGGATCCCACGGCGCGCTAGTCCCGCGTCACTCTCGATCTGACGCTGGAGTCGACGCACCTCCGAGGATTTGGCCTTCCTGGCCTTCTTTTCCTTAAGTAAGGAACTCGCCGTCTTCCCAAGGTCCCTCTGAAGCTCTCCTATCGCAACCTTGAGCTTCAACACTTTCGCAGAGTGAGAGTCCTTGACATCCGTCAACATGGCCTCGGTTTCGGACCAT
>NC_027748.1:7692972-7693174 GCF_000695525.1 Brassica oleracea var. oleracea
AGACTTGGAATTTTCGTAGGAAATTACTAAGAAATAAAAACGCCTTTGAGACTGCCATACAACTTTAGGGAACGTAAAACCTAAGTGGATAGTCTAGCGAACTAAGTCTTAGGCAATTTTTCTTGTCTCGATATATCGTTCTATAACTATTCAGGCAGATCTTGCAAACCGATCTAAACTCTCCGAAAATCGAGAAACGATC
>NC_027748.1:7693224-7694138 GCF_000695525.1 Brassica oleracea var. oleracea
TCGGAACCGACATATTCCAAGTCGTCAAAATGGAAACAAACCAAATCACAGTCCAAGCGTCGTCTTTAAATCGTCCAGGATTATTGATCATTTCAAACCTTAGAAGAAGAAACGTACACAACCCTTTAAAGTATCGATTCATTTGTTTTCTTTCTTAAAAAAAAAGGGGGAGTAGGTACGTATACTATACTCGTATACTCCCAAACTTCAAAAATTTTTGCAAATCGTCTCAAATCGTCAAACGACAATTTCAAATTCGTCTAAACGCTAGCAACATATCCAGACGATCATAAACATAATCTCAAAGACTATACATCATTTCTTGTCGCAATCATGCGTACAGAAAACATATACCAATATCAAACTGAAACTCGACGATTAGCGAAAGTATTGAAGCCCTTTCCAGTTTTAGAAAGCCAGTTTCGTTAAAAATTTCTACGAGAAATTTTCAATCACCAAAGCATTTCTTTCAGTTTCCGTTGTACCAAGTGAATCACGGAAAAGCATCGAAAACATTTGTGACGAAGAAAACTTGAGAATAGATGTAGCATCATGCACAAAGAGACGCTCTCCTCCCGATGGTGGCTAGATCCACCTCTGGTCGACCAATTCATTCCAAAAACGAATTTGTCATGAGAATCCTTTCATAAAACCTATGAAAAACATTCTGCGACTAGATCTTAATAAAATAAACTTCGGTAACACTCCATGAGTAACTCCAAGCAACTTTCACCTAGGATCGAAATCACAGAAGAAACGTTTCTCGTGAAACCCACCATGAAACCCACAGAAATAACGCTACTTTAACATATGTTTACATATGACTGATCTACAACCTTCGTAAAACCGGTCTCCGTTACTTACGCGGAAAAATCCTTCGTACAATCAGACCAAGTCTTACGAAGAAACTTTCT
>NC_027748.1:7694265-7694351 GCF_000695525.1 Brassica oleracea var. oleracea
TAGATTCGATTTTCATAAGACTATAGGTCACATTATACAAAATATTCATCGTATAACTGAAACCTAGAGCGGAGAATCGTTTTCTA
>NC_027748.1:7694430-7694813 GCF_000695525.1 Brassica oleracea var. oleracea
CCTAAAACCCCAAACCAATATTTGCCATCCCCTTTAAGGACGATCGTAAACTAACATGACCTTAAATGTTAAAGTACCATGGTCTAATCCTTGACCTACAATATCCTTGGCTATTTGAGTGAACACATCCCTCACGCCAAGCCAAACTATTTGAGAAACCATAGCTCCATCACTTAACGGCTAAACGAAAATCTACGATTTGTCTAAAAACGTCTTTTGACTATCAAGAGAATAATTATCGTATAGCCTATAGTCGGAAGTCATATGATAAATTCTTCGTAATGAAACTCAGTCCTAACAACCAAATGGTTAAAGGAAGATCTAAACTTTTCGAAAATTGACCGAGTTCAATACGTTCCACAATTCACTTTAAGCCTGCAACG
>NC_027748.1:7695195-7696743 GCF_000695525.1 Brassica oleracea var. oleracea
TAGATTACGAGATGACAACTCGTAATCTTCCTTCTACACCCATATAAAATGCCATCGGCAGCAACACGCCTGATAACCGCTACATAAAAACTAGACCGCGAAGGTCTCGCTGGAAAACAAGTCATGAGAACCTTAACTCCAAGACGAACTACGAAAGGCTTGATCCCTTCAACAAGGGTACGTAGGCAGCCGTCATAAGGCGCAGCCCCAATCTTATCGCGTTCTACTCTTAGAAGAGCGAGAAGACCACCTACCACGAACCTTTTCGACCATTAATTCCGCCTAACTCACCTAACTTGCCAAGCCACTCGCTAAAACCTCACGCTAGAAGCTCATGGTTCTAACGAGCTGGGGGGCTAACTGTTGGGGTCAAAATCGGTCACGACGGAATCAATGTCTGAAAATCCGTAAAAATCGGCATGAACGTTTTTACGAAAAATAAATCTTAAAAAAGGATCTATTTTTACGAAGAATCTTGCGGAGAAAACACATTTACGAAGAATCTTGCGGAGAAAACACATTTACGAAAAATCAGAGAAAGACGCGAACAAGGTTGCCGCGTAGCAACCAACGCAAAAGCCGGTCGCTACGTAGCGTGCTCGGTCGCTACGTAGCGTGCTCGGTCGCTACGTAGCGTGCTCGGTCGCTACGTAGCGTGCTCGGTTTCTCGGTCGCTACGTAGCGACCGAGCTCGAGCCGGAGCTACGTAGCGACCGAGCTTGAACCAAAGTTCAATCGCTACGTAGCAACCGAGCTCTTCCAAAACGTCAATACGACATCAGTCCATGCATTCTTGTCTACCCTTCGATGCTATCTCCCGAATACCGTAGCGAACCCATCTCACGTTCCCCGCCATTTCTAAGTTATCAATCAAACTTTACCGTAAAAACTGCGGAAAGTTTATTCTTTATCTAAAGAAGCCGTAACAAACGCTTCGAGTCGAGAGACGGCCCAAAGGGACCTAAGACACGACTCGAGGCACAACTTACGATTTCTTAACCAACAGCCCGTAAACCGCATGTCGGTTTACGCTTGGTCCGCAAGGGAAGATAAATGTCAAGTTTCCGCGGATAAATACGAAATTTTGAGGATAATTACAAAGATTGGAAAAAGTGGAATATCTCCATTTTTATGCTATGGCGGCTTAAGGGCAGAAGAGGAAAGGCGTAAACCTCAGTATATAAGGGGTCCTAGGCGAGAGGCATTGAGGAGAACTTTTAGAGCGAACTTAGCACTTAGAGCAATTAGGCAACTTTTCGTTTTTGTTATCTCGAGCTGCGACTCAACTAGGTTTTGCAGTCTTAGGTTGTTAGAACTAGGAATCTCGCCGACAGCTCTCGTGGCCAAGGCTTCTACTTTGTTGTAACGCTCATACGCGGATTCGGAATAAAACTCCTTTTGCTCTCTTTTACGATTTCTTATTTCTTTTCGTCTTTGATTGTGTGTTCTGATTGCTTGGCGTGTGGTTTAACACATATCCGGGACCTCTGGGAAATTAGGGTTTTCCTAACTTTCCTTATTTAAACGGAAAACGGCAGTGTGAATTTC
>NC_027748.1:7696843-7698094 GCF_000695525.1 Brassica oleracea var. oleracea
CTCCAAAAATGAAAATCGATTTTAGACTAATATTTTTTGCTTAAAAATAATATGTTATTTGTTGATTGGAGTACTAATCCGTCTTCATGTTTTCTCTATAGAAAAATGACGAACAATAACAACACCCCCATTGATGTCACAACAACTCCACTCAACGTTGCAGCCACTGATGCAACTATGACAACCGTTGGAAACATCACAGCGTCAACCGCTGCAGCAACAACAAGCACTATCCTCTCTGCGAGAAATGCTGCTGATGAAACCACTCGTCGGAGTCTATTCGGTGCTGGTCTTTATCAGGCGGGTTCAGTTTCAGCAACTGCAAGTGGTTCGGTGGCAGTTCAAACTCCTCCGGCTGTCCCTAGTGTGTTCACTCAAGGACTGATGCCAGACAAGTTTGATGGCAAAGGCTTCAAAACGTGGCAGAAGAAGATGATGTTCTTCCTGACAACGATGAAGCTGGCAAGTTCATCCAAGAGGACAAGCCCCTTATTCCTTACGGGATTGATGATGTTCACAGTCTCGCAACTGTTGACATATGGGTGCATTCCGACTTCATCTGCAAAGGTTACATTTTGGGTCGTCTCATTGACCCATTGTACCGTGTCTACTGTGAGATCCCCACGGAGAAAGAACAATGGAGATCACTGGACAAGAAGTACAGAGGAGAGGACGCTGGCTGCCAGAAGTATGTGGTCTCAAAATTCCACGACTTCAAAATGGTGGATTCAAAACCCATCATGGATCGGGTGGAAGCGCTTCAGCTCATTTGCCATGAAATCACTGCTGAAGGAATGTCCATCTGCGAGACATTCACAACTCTCAGCTTCATTAAAAAGCTTCCTCTAAGCTATGCGGATTTCAAGAACTACTTAAAGCACAAGAAGAAGAAGATGGGGCTCGAGGAGTTCATCATGAGGCTTCAGATGGAATCCAGAAACCGAACTGCTGACAAGGTCACTGCTAAGGAGCACAGTGTCAACATGGCTGAGCACAAAGGCAAAGGAAAGGCACACGCCCATTCTCCTGCTAAAACTGATGCAGCCTTGAAGGCTTCTGGAAAAAACTTCAAGAAAAAAGGTATTGAGATCAATTCGAATGTGGAGAAGTTCAAGGGGAAATGTCACTACTGCCACAAAGTGGGGCACAAGACTGTTGAGTGTCGCAAAAAGATCATGGATGAGAAGGATCAGGCATATCTCATTGAGGAGGATCTCGTTGCTGTGGTGACTGAGGCCAACATGGTTGAAA
>NC_027748.1:7698370-7699172 GCF_000695525.1 Brassica oleracea var. oleracea
GGGTATGTTAAGGGTGGACTTGTCAAGTTGAATGTAATGACAGAAAGTTGTAGCTCCAAAAGTTTCAATGAATAAGAAAGAGCGAGTTGCTTATTTGGTTGAGTCTTTTAATATATGGCATGAAAGATTAGACCATGTAAACTACAAATCTATACAAAGATTAATGAATTTAAATCTAATTCCTAAATGCAAAACAAGTAAACAAAAATGTGAAGTATGCGTACAGGCTAAGCTCACAAAAACGCCATCACCTCGTTTTGAAAGAACTAATAAACCTCTAGATTTAATTCACACCGATTTATGTGATTTAAAATACATAAAAACTAGAGGTAGGAAAAAGTACTTTGTGACCTTCATAGATGACTGCACAAAATATTGCTATGTATATTTATTACATAGCAAAGACGAAACCTTAGGAAAATTTAAAGAATTTAAACTCGAGGTCGAAAATCAGCTTAAAACAACTATTAAAGTAGTTAGAAGCGACAGAGGAGGTGAGTATGATGGTCCATTCAATGCATTCTGTAAAGAACATGGAATAATCCATCAAACTACAGCTCCTTACTCACCAGAATCTAATGGAGTTGTTGAACGCAAGAATTGAACTCTAAAAGAGATGATGAATGCAATGTTGCAGGAATCTGGGTTACCCCAGAACATGTGGGGGGGGGAAGCGTTGCTTACCACTAATTATATCCTCAACAAAATTCCACACAAAGTAACTAGCAAAACTCCATATGAATTATAGAAAGGTAATTTACCTTTGTATAAATACCTCAAAGTGTGGGGGTGCTTGGCAAAA
>NC_027748.1:7699344-7700704 GCF_000695525.1 Brassica oleracea var. oleracea
ATTTTCCATATAAAGAAAAACAAGGTTCAAAACGAACTCGAGAAGAAATAGACAATGACAAAAACTCAGAAAGTGAGACAAACGTCGAGATTTCTATAAATTATATTTCAGAAAATGAAGAAAAAGATGAACCTCGAAGAAGCAAAAGAGCTCGAAAGGAAAAATATTTTGGTGAAGATTTCCTAATGGCATTTTTAGTAGAAAATGTTCCAAAAACTTTGGCAGAAGCCATGGCTTCACCTGAAGCTCCTTTTTGGAATGAAGCTGTCAGGAGTGAATTTAATTCTATCATGCAAAATTATACATGGTACATAACATATTTACCACCTGACTGCAAAGTATTAGGAAATAAATGGATAATGACACGAAAACCTGGTGGAAAATATAAATCTAGGCTTGTAGTTCAAGGATTCCGACAAAAGGAAGGTTTGGACTATTTTGATACATATTCTCCACTAACGAGAATAACATCAATAAGACTGATGATAGCAATCGCAGCCTTAAGAGACCTAGAAATCCATCAAATGGATGTAAAAACCGCTTTTCTAAATGGTGATTTAGAAGAGGAAATTTACATGAAACAACCCGAAGGTTTTGTCGTTCCCGGACTGGAAGACAATGTATGCCGACTTGTAAAGTCACTTTATGGACTTAAGCAAGCTCCTAAACAATGGCACGAAAAATTTGACAATACAATGATGTCAAATGGTTTCAAAATAAATGAATGTGACAAATGCATATACTACAAAACTACCAAAAATGCGTATGTTTTACTATGCCTATATGTAGATGATATGCTCATTATTGGAAGCAATAAAGAAATTATCAATCAAACAAAAAACATGCTCAAAGGGACATTTGAGATGAAAGACTTGGGATTAGCAAATGTAATTCTCGGGGTTAAAGTCACAAGAAATTCAAACGGAATTATCTTAACCCAATCTCATTATGCTCAAACAATATTAGAGAGATTTAAAAATTACTCTAATAGTACGGCGAAAACTCCGTTAGATCCCCAAATGCACTTGACAAAGAATTCAGGTGAAGCGGTTTCGCAAAACGAGTATGCACGTGTGATTGGAAGTATGCACGTGTGATTGGAAGTCTCATGTACTTGACCAATTGTACTAGACCGGATCTTGAGCATGCAGTAAACGTACTTAGTCGATATACAAGTAATCCAGGTCATACACACTGGAAAGCTATAACGAGGGTACTCAATTACTTGCGCTACACCAAAGATTTTGGGCTTCACTATGGTAAAGAACCAGCAGTTTTAGAAGGATACAGTGATGCTAACTGGATATCAGATTCTAAAAACTCAAAATCCACGAGTGGATATGTCTTTACACTAGGAGGA
>NC_027748.1:7701284-7721870 GCF_000695525.1 Brassica oleracea var. oleracea
TACTCAATATTTTTCATGGTCAATCACCTAATGAGTGTGAAATGGGGCCGTTTCTAGGAGAATCAATGCAAGGCTGTATTCTCTAAGTTCACTCATGAAAACCAGGAAAGTTCAGGGCCACAATGAACACAATAGAGAACTAAGTTCTACGAGAAAATGAAGCTGCGTTATACCTATTGTCTCGGTCTACATAAAACAGCGGTTGGTTCAAGACATCATGTTCACCTTCTGGTAAAGTAAACCCGACAGATATTAACTATGAGTGGTTCAAGGCTTAAAAATGCCACCAACTCAAACACAGTGAATTTTTCGCAAACACTCTCGATAAGTCTGTTTAGTCTAGTAAGGATTAGAATATGTATAGTTTCTTAGAGTCTATCGAGTCTGCATTTAGTCTGCATATGTTTAGAGGTATTTCTATTCATGTGGGAGATTGTTGGAACTCTGTTTTTAAACAGAATATAAAGGCTGACTTTTTTTTACTTTTCCGGTGGCTTTTCCGGCCAAACCGGTGGTCGTCATGACCGGATTATTAGCTCGTTGGAAAGCTTGCAACGAGCACTAAAATCCAGTATATTCATATGTCAAAAACAAAGCTAAATTGAATGAGAAATAATGTGTTGAAGTGATGAACTCGGAATGTGAAACACTGTCAAAATGGACAACATCAACTTTGTCCCACATCGGGTAAGTTGAATGTTCCAGAGGAGTATAAATAAGTCTTAAGCACATGAGTGTGTAAATGGCTTCAGAAGAGAGGATGGCTCCCCACGCGCGCGCCGCCGCCGCCGTCCGACCGGCTCGGCTCGGTGTGGGTCTTGGGTCTTGGGTCTTGGTGGAGGGCCTCCGGCCTGATAAGAATATTCTTTTTGGACCAAGTTAAGTTCAACATTTTGCCATTTAAAATCTCAAAAACAACATGCATTGTATTTTGAAACGACAAGCAGTTTGTATAGAAAATAAAAACGTCATGATGTTTATCCTCTCGAGATATTTAAACGAGATAAGAAAGAGAGAGATAGCGAGTCTTGGGGAATAAGTTCGTAACTTGAACTTCCCGAGATCTTTGCCAAATCCCCACTAACGAGCGCACGTTATGCAACAATTACGGGAAGTCGCTCCTCGTCCATCTCTTTAAATACAACTCGTCTCTCTTCTCATTTCTCCAACTTTTACACATCAAACCAACAGCGAAAATCCCTTAGCGTAAGTCATAAATACGAGAGTGTTTCGTAGAGTTTATAGTTCGATAGGGCGATCACGAGTGAGGCGTGATTCGTCTGCCATTGTTGTATCCTGGGACTCTATATTCGTACAGTTTCGTCTCACTAACGGAGTGAATATTTTGAGTTAAGGAAAGAGATCATATCTCGACTCCATGTCTCTTTGCGAATATGATTTCTTATCGTTCTTGTATTCGTCTTTTACATTCGTTTATTTCCTTAACATCGCTTTTATTCTATCGTTTATATCAGTCCGGTTTTCCGGCTTTTACAATATCATCATGGAATGCTTCTTGTAGATCCAACGATGGGGTTTGATGCTTTCTGATTGTATTTTTTTTACAATATTGGTTTCGTGTTTTTGCTCTGTGAAAGCAGAATCATGAAAGACGTGATTGAGAGAGAGCAAAGGCTGCAGAAGAACAAGAGCAAGAAGGTTAGAGCGGCTTATATATGCTCCCCACATTGAGCTTTTGCCTGCTGATAAAATGGCGGTTATTGTGATGCATAAGATGATGGGTTTGGTTATGTCCGGACATGGGATGGGTGTATCCAAGTTGTTTAAGCTGCTGTTAGTATCGGCATAGCAATAGAGCATGAGGTATGAGCAGTCTTGGAATTAATATCTTTAAGTGCATCTTGCTGTTTTTTGGATCCATGAATACGCATGATATAGGAAGGCAAAAACAACTAACCACCCTTGTCATATCTGAAGAAAATTTGCGTAAGTAAGAATGAGAACACATGGCTATAAACAACGTGGGAGCATGAGGTATGAATTGATAGAGTATGTGAGGTACCTTGGTGTCTTTGCTCTTATAATTTTCTGTTTTGTTTCTGTCTTGTAATGTTCTACATTAATGTTTCGAAATGTAACTTGATCAGGCGTTGGATACACTTGGGAACACCAACTGGAGGTCAGTAGGAAAATACTTGATGTGGTGGAAAGGCTATGGGCTGATGGAGGCAACATTGCAGGCTTAGTTAATCGAGAAGACGTAAGTAACTAGACATCTTATAGGTTTTAATGCTATGTGTCGATAATGTATGTATTCTCTTTCTTGTTTGTTGCTTAGGTTCCCATACCAGTTTTCTGTGTCTGAGGATCCAGAAGAGATCCAATTATGGAAATGGAGTGTTAGAAAGGCGAAAAAAGATTAACAGAGAGAGACATTCCCTAAGATGTGATGTTGAGCTCAAGCTTTCTGTAAGATAACCCTCTTGCTAGCTATCAACATTTTGTTCCTTCTTGACTTGCTTACTGAAGATAATAAGTTTCAGATGGCTAGAAAAATGAAAGACGAGGAAGGATTCTACTACCCTGACAATCTCGACTTCAAGGACATTCCCTAAGATTCTACTTGTTATTTTACAATCTTTTTTTTTTATTTAAAAATCTATTTTTAAAAAGTTATGTTTAATAATTTTATCAATAAATTTGAAAGTTTAATAAAAAATGTTTAATTTTTTTTTTTTAAGAACTCTTAAATAAGAGACTTGCAATGGACCACACCAATATACCCGTCTCTTAAACTCACTTTTCCAACTAAAAATTATTAAAAAAAGCTTAAGAACCCCTAAATGTCTCTTAGGGATAATGATACTCTAAGTAACATAAGTTACACTACAGATATTCAATTCTCCATTCTTAACAATTGCTTAAGTTTAGCCACTTGAAACGATATACACCCTGTTACTGCAATTCACTTAAAAGATGGAGTTAAGATAGATTTGGAACATGATTCTGTCTAAATCCAACCCTTGTATGAACTTAGCTTCCTATAATTAGTTATTTCCAGAGATTAGAATTTGCGGTCTCCATGTAACGAGGAACAGAATACTCAAAATCAGCAAATTATGTATCTTCCTTTATTATTTTCCCGTTCAGTATCTTCTTCTTGTAGATACAAACGGCCTCTCTTGGACACAACAGCTTCTTCCACTGCGGTTTCCTTGTCTCTACTCGAGATCATTCTCCTGTAATCCCTACAATCTATAATCATTTCATCAGGTGCATATAACAAACTCATCACACATTTCCCTCCCCACCTCACGCAACTTAACTAGCTTACTTTTTGGGTACACCATCGGTAACAAAGAATTTAAACGAGGCGGTGGTGTTGCAACATCGATTGAGATCATGGCTTTTCTTGGCATGGAAACAGTTGTTATAACTGATGAACACATGATCAGAGTTAAGTTTTATAAGTTCCTCTTCGCGGCTAGATGATCCACATTGCTCTTTCCATGCCCCCAAGATTGCAAGAGATCCATTCATAGTATATGACTCTTGAGTTGAGTACGAGCCACAATATTTTGTTGTGCATCTCTGTTTAGCTTGAAACAAACTGTGAATACGAAAGCAGAATGGGTTCTTTCAGCTACCACACAAAGCGTCGTGGGTTTTGCTATTGTCTCGAGTGAGATACAGCCATGAGCATCCAAGTACTGCAGTTTTGATGGAAGGCACTGGAAGAGAAACTAGCTTTTGACAATGCTTCAAGTAAAGATACCTGAGATGATGAAAGTTTCTTGATGCTTCCAGGTAGATTCTTGATATTGTTTCTGCTTAAGCATAAGATTTCAGGAAGGATAAACAGTAAAGTTGTCTGACAACTTGTACAGATTACAATCTGTGAGATACATGCCTGATAACCGAGAGCAGCTAGAGAAAGGCAGCAATTCAAAACTTGTGAGGTCATAGACTTTACATCCACCAAATGAAAACAGCTTGAGATTACTCATACACATTCTTCTGGGAGTTTGTTTGATGGCAGTCTCATCCATGAGCAGAATCTCTAAGCTTTCCATGTCTTCATTGATGTCCGGAAAACTTTGAGCAACTAGAGAGTATCAGTTCTTTCAGACATTTCAGCTAGCAAAATTGTCAAGAAGACACATCAACCTGCAACACTTCTTTTGATTATCGCTATGCTTTCAAAATTGACCACTTAGATTTATCTTGAAAATATCTAAGGGATCATAGTTCAAGTCATGTTGGAAACAATATATTTTCTTGGTAAAGTGAATTTAAAATTGTTTAAATGTTGCTTTGTGGGATATGCGGGTCTACCGTCTACATGCTCATAATCTCTCTCTTTTTTTTTATCAACCAGATGCTCATAAGTCATAACCTCTTTATATTTCCTTTTTTTTTTTTAGAAAAGTTAGAAATTTCTTAGTTTTGAACAGCCACTGAGGATTTGATTAATTCACTAATTCCATAAACAAAAACCATAGGGAAATGGTCTTAAATATACGCAAGTTTATGAGTAATACGAGATCGTAAGACAAGACTCGATTATTAGAAAAGCAGACTAATGATAACAAAACTCTCTTTCTCACGGAGAGTCTCCCATGATCATCCTCTAAAGCCACTTCGCCCATAACAGTGCGCTTGTTCACTCTTCTTGATCGTCCTTTCCTGCTTACCTATCAGACTGGCGCGTGTCTGCCCCTCGGAAACTGATAATCACGTCGTATTTTCCGCCGGGAAGGATCCATGGAGAACATAATGAAATATCTATGGCTTAGAAACTGAGTATCGTACAGAAACGATAAGGTTTTGGAATCGGTGGGTGAAAGTTAATTGCGGAGACTATGAACAGTGAGTCTTCCAAGTTATGACTGATTATATTGACAGTTAGATTGAACCGGTGGTTTACTTGTATAAACCGGATAGTATAATAGTATAAATAAATGTATAATACACTGTAAAGAGTAAGAAGTTAATACACATTTTTCTACTTTCTAATCGTAACAAACTCATCTTCTTCCTCTTGAGCTCAAGCTCTAATATGGTATCAGAGCGATGAAATTCACGTTTCTCGCTTCGTTTTCTTCGATCTGAGCTTTGTGATCCTTCGTTTCTTCGCTCAGATTCGATTCCGCTTCGATTCTATCTTCACGATTGATGTCATGAGTCTCTTGCTTTCCGTTATCATCTTCATTGATTCGTTGTTCTTGGAATTCTTTGCGATCTATCACTTCTTCTCGGTGGTTCTTGCGATTCTGCTTTCACTTTCTCTGTGATTCTCGTTCGTTGATCGTTGCTTGGTGATTCTCGGAATCTTGATCTTCCGAATCATCTCTTGTTCACTATGCCGATCTCTTATGCGAATGCTGTTAACAATACTCCGACTTCAGCGTCGAATCCTCAAACGGCGGTGCCTTGTTCGGAGCCTATGGCGTCTATTCAAGATCTGAACTCCAATCCTCTCTACGTTCATCATGCCGATCATGCTGGTATTGCTCTTGTCTCTGAGAAGCTAGCTGGTTTAGGCAATTTCAACACTTGGCGTCGATCTATGCTTATGGCATTGGGAACTCAAAACAAGCTGTCTTTGTTGATGGAACCTTTCCGGAATTGCCTGATGATCATCCGGACTTTGCATCTTGGTCAAGATGCAACAACATTGTGTATACATGGATTGTCAATGCAGTGGAGAAGTCTATAGCGAAGAGTATTATGTACTTGGATACAGCTCGACAAAGGTGGCTTGACATCCATGATCAATTCAAGCAAAGTGATGGACCAAGGAATGCTGAATTTAAACAACAGATCTTCGCTGAAGTTCAAGGCTCACAGAGTGTGAGTGACTACTACACAAAACTGATGCAGTTGTGGGAAGAATTGAAGAATCATGACAGTCCATACACATGTTGCTGCAATCGTCCAGACTGTTCTAGTCTCAAACGAATCCTACAACGTGATGAGCAAGATAAGATTCTGAAGTTTCTCACCGGCTTGAATGATACTTTTACATCGACAAAAGCGCAGATTCTTATGATGGAGCCTCGTCCAAACATTGCTAAAGTATTCAACTTGGTGTCACAGGAAGAGATGCAACGTTCCATGAAGAGTACTAGTAATGTTGCTTTCAGTGTTTCTCAGAACACAACTCCTGCTGACAATGTTGTTGCTGCGTATAACGCTGGTTATCCAAAGAACAAGAGTCGTCCTATATGCTCTCACTGTGGAATTGCTGGTCACACTATTCAGCGTTGCTACAAACTTCATGGCTATCCTCAAGGCTATAAGCAGTCGCAGAACTACAATGCCAGGGCTCAGGGTCAGACTTCTAAACCGTCGAACAACCCTCCCCGCCGGGAGAATGTAGCTAACATGGTAGTTCAAGATACGGGTGATATCTCCTTACACAATCAACAGGGTGTTTGCTTGGGGACAGTCGCATCTGAACAATTTCATCAGCTTCTAAGTGTCTTGAGCAACCCTATCACTGATAAGCTCTCTCAGATTTCTGGCAGTACGATTTGTCTCGCAGACGGAACAACTTCTTCACCTAAACCGCAACCTCACCTCTTACCCCACACATCCTCTTCCCCACCATCAGGTACACCTATTCCTTCTCATTTAATTTCTGCGGGAATGAAGAATGACCTTACTTATACGCATGCTGCTTGGATTATTTATACGGGTGCTAGTTGTCATGTTTGTGCTGATTTGACCTTGTTTCATAGTACACAAACCATTAGTGATACTGTTGTGACTCTTCCTGATGGTAGTAGGATCCCTGTCACGGTTTCTGGCACGATCATTCTTTCTCCAAAACTAATTCTAACTAACGTTTTGTATATTTCAGAATTTAAGTTCAACCTTCTTAGCATTAGTGCACTAACTTGGAATAGCACTATCTCTGTTCTGTTTTCTTCGAACTCCTGCTACATTTTTTCTGAAAATCCTTTTATTGGTCAGGAGCATATTCAGGACTTCATGATTGGGAGGGGTAACCTCCAAAGCAATCTGTATGTCCTGGACACTCATTGTTCTTCTTCTCAGTTTGAAGCACTTTCAGTTTTACAAAACAATCCTCACATTTGGCATCAAAGACTCGGACATCCTTCTTTCAGCAAACTTCAAATTCTTTCAAAACTTCTTCGTTTACCGCATTGTAAAGATAATCATGATAGTCTTTGTCAATTTTGTCCATTAGCTAAACAAAAATGTATGTCTTTTCCTTCAAATCCTCATCTTTCGAATTCACCATTTGATTTGATCCATCTTGATGTTTGGGGTCCTTTTCAGGTTCCAACTCATGAAGGATACAAATATTTCTTTACAATTGTTGATGATTGTACTAGAGTGACTTGGGTTTACTTGCTTAAGAATAAAAGTTCTGTTTCAACAGTTTTTCCTGAGTTTTTACGTCTTATTCATACTCAATATAACTCTAACATCAAAGCCATTAGATCAGATAATGCACCCGAATTAGCTTTCACAGATCTTCTACAAGAAAAAGGGATTGAACACTACTTCTCTTGTCCTTACACTCCTCAACAAAACTCAGTTGTAGAAAGGAAACATCAACATATCTTAAATGTTGCTAGAGCTTTACTTTTTCAATCTAAAGTTCCTTTGATCTATTGGGGAGAATGCATTCAAACAGCTATTTACTTAATAAATCGAACTCCTTCTCCTTTGTTACAGAATAAATCTCCTTTTGAGCTTTTAACGAGTAAAATTCCTTCCTATGATCATCTACGCGTGTTTGGTTGCTTGTGCTACACATCTACTCTACAGAAAGATCGTAATAAGTTTACTCCTCGCGCTAATCCAGGTGTTTTTCTTGGTTATCCACATGGGTACAAAGGTTATAGAGTTCTTGATACAACGACTAACAAAATCATCATTTCTAGAAATGTAGTATTTCATGAATCATATTTTCCATTCGCAAAAGACTCTAATAATCTAGATGCTGAGAACTATTTCTTTGATCAAGATGTGTTACCTATGCATGTTCCAGATTCATCTTTTCCTGCCTTCTTTGATTTAGGATCTGAGGTTCCCTCTTCAATTTTTGTTGATCAAAATACAATGTTTCCTTCTCCAACTACGCCTCCTTTGAACAATGATCCGTTATCTTCGGTTCCTCTTCCTGATCATGTTCCTAATTCATCTCCTCTACAACCTTCTGTCTCTCATGAATCTCCTAACTCTTGATCACCTTCTGTCTCTCGTCCTAACTCTACTGCTTGCAATTCTTCTATTCCTAGTTCTTCATCTGTTCCTTTAGTACCATCGGGAGTTTCTAGGACTGAGACAAGGTCAAAAAGGCAGACTAAAGCAACTGCATATCTTGACAAGTATCATTGTTATTTGTTAGATCATTCTTCTGAGATTCCTGTACATCCTACCCATACTACCTCATACCTTATTTCATCATTCCTTTGTTATGATAAGTTTGATCCAGAACACAAAAATATTATCCTTTCTATCACTACCCACAAATTACCCAAAACCTATGCTGAAGCTGTTCTGTCTGATGAGTTTAAACGAGCTATGAAGTCTGAAATGGATTCTCTAGAAGATACTGGTACTTGGACAGTTTGTGAACTGCCTCCCGGGAAGCATCCAGTTGGTTGTAAGTGGGTTCACACTATCAAATACAACCTTGATGGCACAATTGAGAGACACAAGTCCAGACTTGTTGCGAAAGGATATACGCAGTTAGAGGGTCTTGATTACTTGGACACCTTCTCACCTGTTGCCAAGATTGGCACTCTGCGTTTACTTCTGAGTCTCGCTGCTGCAAAAGATTGGTCGATCACACAGCTTGATATCAGTAACGCGTTTC
This sequence comes from Brassica oleracea var. oleracea, assembly GCF_000695525.1. NCBI lineage: Eukaryota > Viridiplantae > Streptophyta > Magnoliopsida > Brassicales > Brassicaceae > Brassica > Brassica oleracea. Next base: position 7,710,103 of record NC_027748.1, read on the forward strand.
TCAATGGAGATCTAGATGAAGAGATATATATGAGATTACCTGAAGGTTATGAAGACTTAACGGGAAAGAAGTGTCCTCCAAATTCTGTTTGCAAGCTCCATAAGTCTCTCTATGGACTCAAACAGGCGTCTCGACAATGGAACCAGAAGTTATCAAGTGTAATTCTTGGAGATGGGTTTACACGAACACACTCGGATCATTCCTTGTTCATCAAGTATGTTAACAAGGTGTTCTTGGCAGTACTTGTGTATGTCGATGACATTCTCATTGTGGGGAATGATGATTTGGCTATTACTCAGTTCAAGGAGGTTCTGCAGTCTGCTTTCAAGTTGAGAGATCTTGGTCCAGCGAAATATTTTTGGGCTTTGAGATTTCTAGAAACAAGACTGGGATTTCTTTGAATCAACGAAAATATACTCTGGAGTTGCTTGAGGAGGCTGGATTATTGGGTTGCAAGCCTCTTTTGGTTCCCATGGAAGCTAACCTCAAGCTATCGACAAAAACTGGTACTCGTCTTCCTGATGCTTCTATCTATCGAAGACTTGTGGGCAGGTTGTTGTATTTGACACATACAAGACCTGATATCACATATGCACTTCATAAGCTGAGCCAATACATGTCTGCTCCTACTGATGCTCATCTCCAAACTGCATTCTGTGTTCTTCGTTATTTGAAAAATGATCCAGGTCAAGGACTCTTTTACCCAACAACATCTACTCTGAAGCTTACTGCTTACTCGGATGCAGACTGGGCGGCTTGTCCTGATTCGCGACAATCAATCACTGGTTACTGTGTCTTCCTTGGTGATTCTTTGATTTCATGGCGGTCCAAGAAACAACAAACCGTGTTGAGAAGCAGCTCTGAGGCAGAGTACAGAGCCATGGCCGATGCTACTTGTGAACTCATCTCGTTAACTGTGATATTGACTGAGATGCATTGCTCTCCCTCTGTTCCCGCGACTCTCTTTTGTGACAATCAGTCTGCACTTTACATTGCGTCGAACCCAGTCTATCATGAGCGGACGAAACACGTTGAGATCGATTGCCATGTGGTTCGCGAGAAGCTACATAGTGGATTTTTGAAGACTCTTCATGTTCATTCTGCACTTCAGCTAGCTGACATTTTAACCAAAACCTGCTCTGTTCAAGTCATTAATCAGCAAGATTGGTATCCACAGCTTGTGTCTTTCATCTTGAGGAGGGTATTAGAGTATAGGACTGGTTATATTGACAGTTAGATTGAACCGGTGGTTTACTTGTATAAAACGGATAGTATGATAGTATAAATAAATGTACAATACACTGTAAAGAGTAAGAAGTTAATAGACATTTTTCTACTTTCTAATGGTAACAAACTCATCTTCTTCCTCTTGAGCTCAAGCTCTAATACAAGTGGGTCATATACACTATGATTCGCACTCAACTTGTTCCCACTTGAAATTTGAAAACGCAGAAACGATTCTCCGTCACAGAAATGGACAGACTCCGCGCTCTCCGCCGTCAGGGATTGCGCGATTTTGAGCCGTCACTCCCGCCGCGATTTATGGATAGAATCCTCGACCGTATGAAGAAATCTTTGAATCGGAGTGGGATAAGCCGCCGCCGGCTAGAACGGTGTTCTAGTTCCTTCGCTGAAGATCTCTCAGTCTCGACTTCTTCTTTCGCGACGCGCTCTCTTGAGTTACCTGATAGGACTAGTTTCCGTCTCCTCGCAGCAGGAGGCGATGGCGAATTGGATCGGATTTACAAGTCCCTTGGGGTTTCTGGTCCCGACGATTTGGCGATTTCTTTTGACGCGTGGGAGGCTAGCAAGATGCGTTCCTCCTCTGGTATTGTTAATAGGTTTCAGCCTCAGGCCGATGTTTTGAGTAGTGGTGTTGATTCACTGGATCGGGACAATACTGGTGGTGTGGGCAGGTTCTTCAAGGAGCATGCGAGTGAAAAAGCTAGTGAGAAGGAACGTGGCGAGATGAATCTCAATCCCAATTACCACGATGACGTAAGGGAGGATCTCTTTGAGATTTGTTTGACAACGATTGATGTGAGTAACGTAGACCGTCTAGCCGTTAAGGCCAACAAGGACGCTGGTAAATACTTTCTCTTAGCCACCGTCGTTGCAGGCACCGACAGCCGCCTTCGATTTGAGGACGAGGAAGGCAAGACATGGTTGTTTGGGTTCTCATATCTTAACGTCAGTCAATGCTACGAATTTACTCAAGGCTGGAGCAGCTACGTTGAGGAGAAGCAGCTTAAAGCTGGAGACTTTGTTTCCTTTCAAAGAGATCGTAAGGACAGCAGCAAGCTCTTCATTGGCTGCAGAAAGAGTGACGAGTCTTTTCCAAATCCAACATCACCGGGTGCATCCATCAAGACGGTAGAAATGAGAGAGAAACTCAAGGGAGTTGAAACTCCTTTCCAGCCAAAATTGTCTGAGCATAGCGTTACGGGGTCTGACCCTGTATTAGTCATTTATTGTGGTGACAAGCAGGTCTCCGAGGAGATATACCTCATCAGCTACATCTTCAACGAGTTGTGTCGCTGTGGCTTTTCCCCATTGAGATATGATATGAAAAAGGGCACTGTGACTGAAAATCAGAAACTGCTACACATATCCCGGGTTGGTATTATCATTTTCTCGATGAACTTTGCTCATTCCAGGGAGTGCCTGGATGGATTCGTGGCAGTCATGGATCATTTGAAAGCAAATGACCTTGTCCTTATTCCTGTGTTTTTTAAAGTAAGTGTTTCAGCCGTCAGGGGCCAACTTGGCTCTTTTGGAAGAGCATTCATACGACTTAGGAATTCAGTCAAGGCTTCCGAAGTTCTGAAATGGAGGGCGGCTATGATCGAATTAACTTCCATCAGTGGATATGCGTATAAGAAGGGGTAAATTGATTTCTCTCTTTTTTGCAGGATTTTTATATTTGTATGGTGAGGTATATGTCTCTGATTCTGATGTTTTCTTTGTGCAGGGATGAGGTTATTCTGGCCAAGAATATTGTCAGAGCTGTCTGTTTGCCACTCAGTTCCGAAACCAACATGAAGCTAAGAGGAACGAGGCTTTCATTAGAAAGTATATTGTCTCTGCTGAATCGTTCTCAACCCTCATCCCCACAGATTGTTGGACTTTGGGGTATGGCTGGCATAGGGAAGACTACCATCACGAGAGAATTTTTCAGAACACAAGCTGAGCGATATGACGTGTGCTACTTTCTGCCTGACTTTCATCTAATGTGTCAAACAAAAGGGTTGAGTTATTTGCGTGATGATTTCTTCTCGAAAATATTTGGGGCAGAAAAAGTTTTCGTAGACGCATGTGATACAAAACTAAGATTCACAAGGGATAGGTTCTTGGGTAAAAAGGTTCTGATTGTTCTTGATGGTGTGAGTAGTGCCAAAGATGCAGAAGTTTTGGTTGGAGGGTTTGGCTGGTTTTCTGGTGGACATACAATCATCTTAACATCTAGGAATAGGCAAGTTCTTGTACAGTGTAACGCCAAAGTGATTTACGAGATCGAGAAGCTATCCAAGCTCGAGTCTCTTCACCTTTGTTGCAAGTTTGCCAGTAAAGAAAATTGTAAAGGAAGAATGTCGTTGACATCGGAGCTTGTGGACTACGCTAGTGGCAATCCTTTGGCTCTGCGAGTCTTAGGTTTGTCTATTCAAAATCAATCTATGAAAGATCAGAAACAACATCTGAGAAGACTGCGTCAACATCCTCCAGTCAAAATTCTGGATGCATTTAAAATAAGTTTTAATGGACGAGATGGTGACGAGAAGAGCATATTTTTGGACCTGGCTTGTTTTTTCAGAGGGGAGGATAGAGATCGTGTGGTGAAAATCCTTGATGGTTGCGGTTTTTCTACAGATTTAGGAATCTATGGTCTCATTGATGAGTCTCTCATCAGCCTTTTAGATAACAAGATAGAAATGCCCAACATTTTCCAAGACGCGGGTCGATTTGTTGTTTGTCAAGAACACGAAGAGCCAGGCAACCGTAGCAGATTGTGGGATTCTAGTGATATTGCTGGTGTCCTGAAAAATAATACAGTAAGTCTTTGAAAATGTGTAATGATATGTTCTATTTAAACTTAAGATTGAGGTTCCTTTCTTCTCTTAGAAAAAAACTGTTTGCCATTTTTTTCAGGGAACAGAAGCAGTTGAGGGAATATTTCTGGATGCATCTGGCTTGACATTTGATTTGATTTCTACTGCATTTGAGAGGATGTATAGACTTAGATTGCTCAAGATCCACTGTCCAACTTCTGTAAATCATTGCAAGGTTTGTCTACCTGAAGGCCTCCATTCTTTGCCTGATGAGCTACGCCTACTCCACTGGGAAAAATATCCTCTTGGATCGTTACCTCGGAACTTCAACCCTAAAAATCTTGTAGAACTGAACATGCCATATAGCAACTTGACAAAAGTATGGAAAGGAACAAAGGTATGTCTTGACATTATGGTACAATCTGCTGCATACATGAAGTAGTTAGCATTTACTTGATGACTCATCTTGTTTTTTTGTGCTGTAATCAGAATCTTGAGAAGCTAAAGAGGATCATTCTGAGTCACTCTCAACAGTTGACTAAATTCCCAAGGCTTTCAAAGGCCAGGAACCTTGAGCATATTGATCTCGAAGGATGTACGAGTCTGGTTAAGGTTAACTCATCTATTCTTCATCATCACAAGCTTACTTTCTTGAGTCTGAGAAACTGTTCTCGTTTGCGAGTTATGCCTACCACTGTTCATCTAAAATCTCTTGAGGTTCTTAATCTATCTGGCTGCTCAGAGCTCGAGAACCTTCAGGATTTCTCATTAAACCTGAAAGAATTATATCTAGCTGGGGCTGCTATTAGAGAACTGCCGTCGTCGATTGGGGATCTCACTAGACTTGTTACATTAGATCTGGAGAATTGTGAAAGTCTTCAGCACCTGCCACCGGGGATAAGTAACTTGAAAGCCATGATGACACTTAAGCTGTCTGGCTGTTCAAATCTGAAGAGCCTTCCAGTTCTTGATGCATTATTTCTCCAAGATTCACAACGTTCTAACACAAGGATAACCATGGAAGAATCTGTGTCCATAAACCTTCACTCTGCTATTCAAGAATCAAGGTTAGATAGCTCTGAAACCCTTCTGAATTTGGATAATTTGCAACTAAGATCAGATATTCATGGTTCTTGATTCAGCAGAGAAGCTTTAGAAGAATTCTTACCGGCATTTGAATGTCTGTCGAACAACGGAATACCACAAGAAAGCTGGACATGGGTCACTGTTATTCCGTTCCCCTCACCCATTTTACACTCATTGGCGTCTAGGCTATATGCGCTAGTATCGTTGTTCCTTTGTAATGCTTACCTGGTGGATATACCTGAAGATATATGTTGGCTTGCTTCGGTGATGAGACTAGATCTTGGTGGAAACTCTTTCAGCCAGATTCCTAAAAGCATCAAGGAGTTTCGTAAACTACTTAGCCTTAATTTGCGCCATTGCAAAAACCTCAAATCGCTACCTGAGCTTCCTAGAAGTCTAGTAACCTTGAACGCCCATGGCTGCGTGTCTCTCAAATCATTTCCAACGAGTTTCGAGCAGTTCCCAAGGCACTTCACATTCAGTAATTGCTTTAATCTGTCCCCAAAAGTGGTCAGAAAATATATAGGAAAAGCTCTTGATAGCGTTAAAGGCATGGCCAAGAGGATTCTGCAGGTATCCTCTCTATTTCTGTTTTTATCTCTCTCTGCCTCTTTCTCTCACATGCATTTTTAGACTCACTTTTCGCATATATGATATTTTCAGGCTTCACTAGAACAGGAACACATCAACGCTCCTGCATTCAGCATCTGTATACCTGCCTCTGCAGGCCACCAATCCTCATTTAATTTTCAAGCTGGTTCTGTTGTAAGGAGACAGCTTACTCCCGGCATGTTAAAGACTCTTTCAGGCTTTGCTTTATCAGTAGTGGTTGAATTTTGGGATAATTATAGCAACAATGCTGGTTTTGGCATCAAGTGTATATGCAGGAAGACCAGAACAGACCTCTCACCTAGATTAGAGAGAATTTTCCATTGTTGGGCTCCAAAGGAACCTATCACCGTTCAAAGGGATCATATGTTTGTTTTTGGGAGTGTGAAAATGCATCATGCAGAAGCTGTTAACCATGATTTCCTGTCTGATTCAGTGACCTTTGAATTCCATCCTGTCAATTCGGAGAACCAGCTTCTAGGTGATAGCTGCACAGTGAAGAGATGTGGAGTCTACTTAATCACCGATGCGACAGGTAATACAACTCTTAGCGCAAAACGTCCTTCTTCTTCCATGGATTCAGGGGGGCTTTCTAGCATGGAGCATGTGGCACCACCATATAAGAGATGTCGATTGAAGGGAGTTATTGAAATTGTTATTTTAAGCTTAAGAAAAAGGAAGCGAGAAATGAGCGTCCCTACAGTCAAAAGCTTTTCTAAGGTAAAACCCCTGTCCCTGAGAGTTCATTGAGCCCCATGGCCTCATATTCTGTCCAGTAAAAGCTAGTAGTTGTAGACTTTATTTTCCTTCAACTCTACCATACTTTGAAACTGGTCCAAGGAACTTTAACCTGAAGTCTGCAGGATACTCATGTGAGTGATTTCTTTCCTTAATTCTTTTCCAACTATTTTCACAGGTAAAAAGTCTGTGCAGATCGTATGTTCGCACTGGAAACTGTGCAGTGGGTCCTAGTTGTTCTTTTGATCATCCTACATGGGTGTTTACTGAGAAACCCAAAAGACTCTCTGCGTCTAAGTCAAACCAAGCAACCTCTGGTAAAGACGCCATTGATACAGAGCAGGAAGAGGAGTAAGCTTTGTCTCGGAAAGAGCTGTGAAGTTTTGATGTTTGGTAATGGAGAATCAGTGCAAGTCATTTTCGCTTATCTGAACTCTCGAGCATTATTTGCATAGCAGAGGTAAATTTATCTTACTCGAGTTGGTTTGTACTTATACTATAAATAAACTCTAGTTGCAGGTGAAAAGTTGTATATATATAAATGTATAAACTAGGTACATGCCAAATGTGATACCGCACTTAGTGCAAAACGTCCAGCTTCTTGCATGGATCCAGTGGAGCATGTGGAATGACCATATAAGAGATGCCGATTAATGAGTGTGTCTGGAGACAAACCGTTATAAGGTAAAACATCCGACACTTTCAGTGACATACATATAAGTAGGTATTTGTATCACGTATAGCTTCTGACCCTTCAATAACTGTTTTCACCATTTGCTTCTTCTTTCTCAAATAACTGATGATTTTACCGGTATGAATGATGATTTCAAGCTAGCTTCGTTTTGCAGGTCCATCTTGGTCCAGTTTCTGCTGCGCGATGGATCTAAGCACCAAGACGCGCGGTCTTATAATCCGGATTCACACCGATTACAACTTAAAAAGTGTAGGGAACAACATTTGATCACTAGACAGGGAATCGTTTTAATACAGGTAAATGCATGAGAGCTATTGAGATGTTCTTGATTCCTGGTCTTAATTCTAACGTTATAACTGTTGACAGGCAGGCTCGTTGGACAAAAGCTACCGAAGTTTTAGTTTTGTCAATGGGGATTATATTAGAGTACCGTGGAAGCACCACAATGATATAGTGCATCTGCTAGAGAGACGAGACCATTGATACAGAACAAGGAAAAATAGCAAAGCTTTTGTCATAGACTCATTAGTCATAGCAAGATTTGTAAGGATTTGATGATTGGTAATGGAGAACCAAGTATTCATGTATCTATCTTATTAAAACAGGAGTACACTTTAAAATTAACCATTAAACTTGCAAAATATCTACAATCCAATACCACTTAATAATTAAATGATCTTATTTTTAAGGAATGCATGTTTTTTCTAAGTATTTAATAATTTCCTAAAATAATTTAAGCATTAATATAACGAAATAACTCTTGCGATGCTTTGCATATAATATAAAACTAGAGATTGACCCGCACGCCTGTGCGGAGGTTAATTTTCACGATTTTATAAATTTTTATTCGTTATTTTATATTTAGTGTTATATATTTAAGATGTGTCGTTGTATAACTAATTGTATTGAAAAGATTCGGACTGAATCGGGTAATAAGATTATTGTTGGTACAAATATCTGAACCCGTTTCAGATACATTGGTTATTTAGATATTTTTATGTTTCTGCACATCAGAATCAAAATCATTCAGACCTGGGAGGACCCAAATCAAACCTCATACATAAATTTATAATATCTAAGTGGCGCCTAATTTCAAAATCCAAAAAAAAATAATCCCGAAAGAAACAACTTGTCCCTGAATGAGTATCTGAATGTCCATATCTGACTGATTCTGTAAATAAATTAAAAAGAAAACTCTTTCTATATATTTGGAAAAATAAGAAAAATAGAAAGAATTTTTTATTTAGTAAAATATTTATATGAAGTGAAACATTATGTGACAATAAATATAATATGTTTTAATTATTTTGATTTAAATTATTATTTTGTTCACATAAACTATGCCTTTGAATTATGTGTTTGGCTATGTAATTTTTCACCAATTGGAACTAAGACAAAAGAAAGTTTTAGTAGATTAAACTAAACTATTAACCATATGCAAAACTCGGTTATCTTACATTTTTGTTTTTTATAATTGCACAAAGTTAATACTGATTAACTAATAAATTAAAAAATTGCACTATTACTTTTGTGGTATATTATAATTAATGATTTGATGTATTGTTACGGTAAATATAATTAATGATGTGATGTATTGTTAAAGTAATATAATTAATGAAATTACTAAAATAACACTATACTTATATTTTTATACATTAATATTTGTTTTCATAATTAGTGTTTTATATTTTAGATATGTCGTAATATAACTAATTGTATTCAAAAGACCTGGATCGAATCAAATAATATGGTTATTTTTGGTACAAATATCCAAAACGTTTCAAATACGTTGGTTATTTAGATATTTTTAGGGTTATATATCAGAACCGAACTCATCTAGACTCAAAATGACTCAACTCAAAACCCACACATAAATTTATAATATTCAAGGAGGGAGTAATTTTAAAACAAAAAAAACGATACCCGAAAGGAACAACTCGTACCTAAGTGGATATCTAGTGTTCATGTCTAACTGATTTTATAAACTAATAAAAAAGACCCCTTCTATGTGTTTGGCTAAATTAAGTGAAATAGAAAAAGTTTTTTATTTAGTAAGACAATTATATTGAGTGAAAAATTAAGTGACAATAAATGTAATTCGGTTTTATTATTTTGATTTAAGTTATGATTTTATTCACAAAACATGTTTTTGAAACATGTTTTTGTCTACGTAATTTTCCACCGATTGAAATTAGAAAAAATGTTTTAGTAAAACAAACTTAACCAAACGTTTAACCTAATGCAAAACTCAGTTATTTTACTTTTTTGATTTTATAATTGACACAAAATTAATATTGATTAACTAATAAATAAAAATCTACACTATTATTATTATGTTAATATAATTAACGATGTAAAATATTGTTAAGGTAATATAATTAATAAATTTGTTAATACGAGTAAAATATGGAAATACAATTAATGTAATACTGCTATCCACGTTCTTAAACAATTCTCAGTTATACTACTATTGATGTTTCCAAACAGTACTAAAGTGTACTTCAGTTTTAATAATATAGATACAAAACATATCTTTAAATGATTATTATTTGTTACTCTTTAAGAACTTTCTTTATAAGTTAAAAAAAAAAGAACTTATATAAGAAATAGTTCAGAGATCAATTAATATGAGTTTATCCTCCTATATAAGCGGCCAATATAATATCCTCCCTATTTCAAAAAAATCACCACAAATATATATCATTAAATATTTGAATTAATTATGTCCACAAATAACTATAAACTGAAAATTCCTTTGAATGAAATACAGAATATTCTTCGTAAGAGATGAGAATCCGAGACCGCAGATAGAGAGTTTCTTTCGATCTATGTAGCGCGTTGTAGCAACTGAGAGAGTTCGAATGTTCCTCTGGCTAGTGGCAAACCAAGCAATCATGACGAATGCAGAGAGACATAGAAAACACCGGAGTGGGACTGACTTATGCCATGTCTGCAGAGGAGGAATTGAGACTACAATACATGTGTTACGTGATTGTCCTGCGATAAAAGGTATATGGGAGAGATTTGTTCCGAGAACGAGAAGGGATGCTTTCTTCAGAATGCAGTTACTGGAATGGTTATATAAGAACCTATGTGACAACAATGCAGGTGGTGGTATTCCGTGGGCTACTATATTCTCTTTGACTCTGTGGTGGGGATGGAAGTGGAGATGTGGAAATGTCTTTGGTGATACCCGACTGTGGAGAGATAGAGTCAAGTTCTTACGTGACTTGGATAAGGGAGTTATAGCAGCGAATAGAGCAGAGAATGCTCACATAAGGGAGAGACATATAGTTGAGATAATGGTGGGATGGAAGCCACCTTGTGTGGGGTGGATGAAACTGAACACGGACGGGGCATCATATGGGAACCCGGGGCCGGCGGCTGCAGGGGGAGCACTGCGAAACGGAGAAGGCGAGTGGTGTTGTGGTTTTGCGATTAATATAGGTAGTTGTACGACATCATTAGCGGAGTTATGGGGGTGTGTACTATGGTTTCGTGGTTGCTTGGGAGAAAGGGGTGAGAAGGCTGGAGGTAAAGGTTGATTCTATGATGGTGATGGAGTTTCTTACGATAAGGATTGTGGATACTCATCCGCTGTCTTTCCTGGGTACGCTTGTGCCATGGCTTCTTGACAAGGGACTGGCTGGTCCGATTCGTTCATGTGTATAGGGAAGCAAACCGCTTAGCTGATGGTTTGGTTAACCTTGCATTTTCTCTTCCGTTTGGTTTTCATAGTTTTGTTGTGGCACCAATTGAGGTCGCTGTTTTAGTTCATGAGGATGTTGCTGAACCGTTGCGGCCACGACAAACTCGTCTTGTAAGCTGAAATTTGGTTTTCTTTTTTAAATAAATTGGGAGTCATTCTCCCATATTCCTACAAAAAAAAGAATATTCTTCGTAAATGCAAAGTGATTTAGGCAATACTTTCTATTAGTGGTAGGCGTTGGTAGGCGTTCGAGTATCCAATCGGGTTTAGTTCGTGTATATTTGAATTTTACAATTAAAATTTTCAGTACCATTCAGATATTTATAAATTTTTGTTAAGGTTCAGTCTGGATTCGGTTCGGAATCAGATAGCATACTTAAACTATTTTCTAAAAAAATCATCATATACTTTAAATTCCACAAAATATAAAAATAAAATAAGATATTACATACATATTTGAATAGTATAGCCAAAATATCTAAACTTAGCATATAAATTGGTTTAACTTGAATATTAAAATATTTTAAGTATTTTTGGTGTTTTGAGTATTGTTTAGGTATTTTAGACATTTATTTTCGACTGTTTTATATATATTCAAATATTTTTGAAAAATTTAAATATCTTATAAAAATTGGATATTTTTATATATTAACTCTAAAAATAATTAATATACTAGATCTCGATACGCGCAACCGCGCAGATTTTTGTTTTCATTTATTTTTATATAAACATTTTGTTTTCAATTCTAAATTGGTATATATTATAATATATATGTGTTTATAAAATTTTAGAACATAATAAGTTTACGGTATATTTTTTTCGTTGAATAGATTATTTTAAACATTCACATGTATTTGTATCTTCTTCTATATATATATATATATAT